>NC_088220.1:16000440-16107959 GCF_036934945.1 Oncorhynchus masou masou | reverse complement strand
AGATAGGCTCAGTCACTTCGGTTTTTCTTTTTTTCCTTGTATTGGAAGAGAAGAGAACGAGCACCATTCTCCTTGTGGAGATGGTGCAAAATCCACCAACACGGTCGGTCCCTGGGATTGGGCTGGCCAACACGATTCGGTTTGCTTGGAAGGAAAAGGAGTTGGAGCCTTTAGGACGGGAAACTTTTGGATGGATAATATTGATGGGAATTCTAAAGCTGACGGTGAAGGACGTGTTTTGTTTCCAAGGCAACTCGTTGGAGGGAGCATACGACGTGGCGCAATATACAGAAGAAAAACATGATGATATCCTGAGAAGGGCAAGAGCAGTGGGAGGTGAGAGGCCGATGAGCCACTATGAAATAACAAGCCTGGCGAAGAACAACTTTAGGGTTGTAACTGTCAACATTTACAACCCATACGTTAAGGACGAAGAGGTGAGGGCCTTTCTGGGGAGATACATGGATAACGTCTCCTCAGCAAGGCACCTCAAAGACTCCCTTGGGTTTTGGAATTTGGAGGAGAGGCTTCCAGGCCCTCCTCAGGGAGGACCCAAAGGGACATGGTGGCTACCTCCATCCTCCTGCTATGTTCTCCCTAGGGGCTGACAGGGGGACGTTGTCTTATGCACGTCAGCCCCCATTTTGCAGGCGCTGTATGGCCTACGGCCACATTTTCGCCTCCTGCAGCACGTGAATATGCAGATTTTGTGGATCTGAGGAACACGAGGCGAGGGATTGTGACAAGCCTAAGGCGTGCCACGGGTGTGGCTCGTCAGCACACCTGTGGGGGGGTGCCCGGCTCGTCAGAGGTCATACGCGTCTGCGGCTGGGGGGGAGCAGGAGCGGGGGATGGGGGAAGAAGAGGAGGGGGAGGAAGCACGCCTCATGACCAGAGTACAGGTCCAGAGGGGAAGGCCGCAAGGAAGGAGGAGGAGCAAGAAGCGGCGGATGGAAGAGAGAAGGAGACGGAAGGCACGGGAGTGGGAGAAACAGGAAAAGTGGCGGAAGAAGGCAACCGAGTGGAGGAGCATGAGAGAGAAGAAAGCGAGGGAGGAGTGTTGGAGAAGGAGATGGTGGAAGAGCAAGTGGACTGATTGGGAAAGTGCCAGTGAGAGGGAGGGGATGGCCAAGAGAGTGATGGGGGTGGGAGAAACTTCTGGGTTGCTGCTGGTTTCCCCAGGCCCTCAACTTCTGTTGGGTGGGGTCACATCTAACAAGACTCAGGACTGGGTACAGGAGGACGTGGGGAGTTTTTTGTTTGGGGACTCAGCCTCCCCGATTTTTTTCCAATCCAGCTGCAGCACTGGGGAGGGGGAGGATTGCGGGGGTAGACCCAGGGTGCAGGGCACCCCGGAGCCAAACACTATTCCTGCATCCTGGGTTGGTGAGATGGAGGAAGAGGCGGGGATGTCGGGAGTACGGATGGTGTTCTCACCGGTAGATATGGAGCAGGGGAGCATCGGGTGAGTCTCCTGTTTTTTTTTTTTTCTGTCTGGGTTTAGAATTTGAGTGTATTACATGTTATTTTTTTACTCTTTCATGGGGTCTAATTTTACTTTTGTTAGTTTAAATGTAAGGGGTTTAAGAGATATTGTTAAGAGGAGGGTGGTTTTTAGTTATTTGGAGGGTGTGGGTTTTGATTTTTGTTTTTTACAGGAGGTTCACCTGAGGGATGGAGGGGATGTTAGTAGGTTTAAGAGGGAGTGGGACAAGGGGGAGTCGGTTTGGGGTATTGGGGGGGTGCACTCATCGGGGGTAGGGATTTTGTGTGGGCACAGGGAGGTAAAAGTGGAGGATTCTTTTGTGGTAATGCAGGGGAGGGTTATAGGGGTGGATGTCACGATAAGGGATTGTAAATTTAGGTTAGTGGTGGTGTATGGGCCACAGGTGGTGGCAGACAGGAGGGAGATGGTGGACTGTCTGACGCCCCTGTGTGTCACAAATAGGAAATTAGTGATAGGGGGATTTTAATACAGATTTAGGAATAGGGGGGATAACAGTGCAGGCGCCATTGCCGGGCTAATGGCTTGCCATGGTGGTCTGCACACTACTCCGAAAATGGCCGGTCCTACATGGTGCAACTCCAGGGGGGTTGAGCGGAGGCTCGACTATATTTTTGTACCCAGGTCTTTGGGTAAGTTGTCTGGGCGGCTGTTGCCTGTTTTCTTTTCGGATCACGACGGGGTGCTCCTGCAGGTGGGGTTCCCAGTCTGCCTCTTTGGTAGGGGGTACTGAAAGTCAGTTAGATCGGGATGTGCTGGAGGAGCAGGCTTTTGTTGACGGGTTTTATGGTTTCTTTTGGAGGCTTGAAGGCCTCCGGTCCATGTGCGAGCGGGTGTTAGAGTGGTGGGAATTAGTTAAGGTGAGGATTAGGGCTTTTATAATAGGATATTGCAAGAGGAGAGGAGGGAGGTGGATCGTATCCAAAGGTTAATTGAACTCGAGTACGAGACAGGCAACCTCGGCGGGTCGTTTGACTGGGAGAGATCCGCAACCCTAAAGGCGCAGCTCAGGGAGTTGCAGGAGCGGAAGGCTCGAGCTTTCCTGGAGCCTGCGCATAGTGGCTTTCTAGAACACAATGAGACTTGTTCTGCTATGTTCTTTAAGTCGGTTAGGGCCAGACAGAGTAGGAAGGTAATGCATGGCGTTAGGGAAGAAAATGGTAGTATAGTTAGAGAACCTGAGGATATGGTCAGGGTGACAACTGATCATTTCCAAGGTTTATTTAAGGAAAGGGAAATAGATGTAGAGCAGGGAAATGTGTTTTTAGAACACTTGTCCAGGCGGTTGCCGGAGGACATTAGAGAAGTGATGGAGGCCCAGATTTCACTAGAAGAGGTTGAGAGCGCTCTTAGGAAGATGGGAAAAGGGAAGGTGTCTGGGATGGATGGGCTGCCGGCTGAGTTTTATCTCAAGTTTTGGGGTATACTTGGACCAGTGGTCCTCGAAGTCTTGAAGGCCATCCTTGAGACGGGGGTCCCGGGGGGATCAATGGCTGTTGGTGTGCTGTCACTTTTATATAAGAAGGGGGAAGTAACAGACCTTGGAAACTGGCGGCCGTTGACCATGCTGTGTGTAGATTACAAGCTACTTGCAAAGGTTTTAGCAGACCGGTTGCGCACAGCCCTTCCCTACGCCGTCCATGAGGATCAGACGTGCGGGGTAGAGGGCCGCTCTATTAGATGGAACCTACAGTTAATCAGGGACTCCATCGCTTGGGTTGAAGATAGAGGACTGCCTTTAATGGTAGCAGCGCTAGATCAGGCGAAAGCCTTTGATCGCGTGAATAGATCCTTTTTATTCAGAGTGTTAGGTCGATTAGGATTTGGGGAGAAGTTCATAGGATGGATTCGTACATTATATGTCGGAGCGGGGTGCCGTATTAGTGTAAATAGTCACTTGGGTGACGTTTTTGACCTCTCGTCTGGGGTCAGGCAGGGGTGCCCACTCTCGGCTCTCCTCTTCGTTCTGTACATGGAGCCGCTGGGGGCTGCCATTAGGGCAGACACAGGGGTGGAAGGCTTGTTGATCCCTGGAAGTGGTGGGCTGCGTGTTAAGATGACGCAGTACGCCGACGACACTTCCTTGCTGCTGTGCAAGGACTCGTGCCTGACAAGGTCCCTTGCCATCTTTGGGGATTTCACCCGAGCGTCGGGAGCAGTTCTGAACCATGCAAAGTCTTCCGTCAAGTTTTTCGGAAGATGGCGCGGTAGAACGGATGTGCCTGGGGGGGGTTATCTCTCTGTGAGGGGGCCCTGAGGATTCTCTGGGTCCATTTTGAGACCTCCGGCTCAGCGACGCTAAACTGGAACATGCGTATCGCAGTGGTACAGAGGAAGCTAGCAATGTGGAAGGCTAGGTATTTGTCTTTTGTGGGCAAAGTCCTGGTCCTAAAGGTGGATGTGTTGCCGTCTCTTTTGTATTTGTTGCCGGCTTGTCTGAGGAGGCCTCTAGTGAGGCTTGTGTTTCAGTTCATGTGGAGTGGCATGTGCGAGTGGGTCGCCAGGGCACGCATGATCTGTCCCATCGGGGAGGGAGGTAGGGGGGTACCACATTTCCTCCTCAAGCTGGACACAATTTTTGTTTCTTTCTTGTTAACGGAGCTTGCTCATCCAGTGATACACCCGTCCGGTTACCTCCTGCGGGTGTTCTTCTCGTATCAGGCGAGAAGCGTAATGGTGTGGTCTAACACGGGTCCTCGGGTGGAACAGCTGCCGTGACACTTTGGTCATGCGGCCAAGTGGCTGCGTGCGCACCCTGAGGTTGAAGTTGCCCGAGTAGGTTTAGATCACAGGCACCTGTACGAGGAGGTCAGAAAGGCAGAGAGTCCGGCACCTGTAGTGGGCATCTCGGAAGTGGTCTGGGAGGGAGTGCAGGCGCGGGGTCTGGACAACAGGCTCAAGGACCTGAATTGGTTGAGCCTCCATGTACTGGTATAGTTTGGTGCAATCCCCCACCTGTCCAATATCCTCTTGTGGCAGGGAGGAGACTGTGCGCCATGTCTTTTGGGACTGTGCCTTTGCCGGAGTAGTATGGGCTAGGGCACGGGTGTTGTTAGGTTTGGTAAGGGGGGATTTTGTATTGATGTGGGCCAGGTTAGAGAGGGGTGTAGGGAGAGCGAGTGGGACGGATAGGGACAGGTTTCTGCTCTGGCTTCTCATGAGTCTCTTTAAACGGGGGCTGTGGGAAGCCTGGCAGAACATGGTGAAGACAGGGAGAGATTGGGGGGTGGAAGGGATAGTGAGGAGGGTGGAAGGAGATTTGAGGGGGAGGATGAAGAGGGAGGAGAGGAAGTGGGGGCAGCATGCTGCTCGGGAGAGGTGGAAGGGGGGTTTAGGGCTGGGCGTCATTTAGATTTGTATGGGGATAGATTAGGGACGGGGAGATAGGGAAAGGTATTTGGTAGGGTGACTGGGAGGGAAGATGCTCCCCTGAGGTTTTGTTTGGGGTTTTTGTTTAGTTAAATTAGTTTAATTAAAATACCATTATTTGAGTATGTATGAAAATTATGAGTTGTAAAGAATGAATGGTATTGAAGATAATAAATATTTTTTTATAAAAAAAAATAGGCTGTTTAGGTTTTCTCATAATGTTTATTGTTTTTATACTGTTCATGTTATTTTTTCATTAAAAATGAATCTAAATAGCCACGCTGCATTTTGGTCCGCCTCTCCTTCGACTAAAGAAAACCGTTACATGATCAAGTGGTGGAGGAGAGGAGGAGAAAGTAAAAAAAGAGAAAAGAGGACGCTGTGCCAGCGAGAGTGGACAGATAAACAGATGTTAAGGGTCTTTAGTAACTCTGTGGGTCCCTGAGTCTCTGACCATTCCTGTCATCCTCCACCCAGAGTTACACTAACAGGACAGACATAAAAGCAGGGCCTGCTCTGACACTTAGCAGTATTCTCCCTGTCAAACGAACACTGGGTAATGAGGGAGGAGAAGGGTTTGGTACTGTACTGGTCCTGCTGTCTCTAAGGGTTTGGTACTGTACTGGTCCTGCTGTCTCTAAGGGTTTGGTACTGTACTGGTCCTGCTGTCTCTAAGGGTTTGGTACTGTACTGGTCCTGCTGTCTCTAAGGGTTTGGTACTGTACTGGTCCTGCTGTCTCTAAGGGTTTGGTACTGTACTGGTCCTGCTGTCTCTAAGGGTTTGGTACTGTACTGGTCCTGCTGTCTCTAAGGGTTTGGTACTGTACTGGTCCTGCTGTCTCTAAGGGTTTGGTACTGTACTGGTCCTGCTGTCTCTAAGGGTTTGGTACTGTACTGGTCCTGCTGTCTCTAAGGGGTTGTACTGGTCCTGCTGTCTCTAGGAGTTTGTACTGGCCCTGCTGTCTCTAAGGGTTTGGTACTGTATTGGTCCTGCTGTCTCTAAGGTTTTGTACTGGTCCTGCTGTCTCTAAGGGGATGTACTGGCCCTGCTGTCTCTAAGGGTTTGTACTGTACTGGTCCTGCTGTCTCTAAGGCGTTGTACTGGCCCTGCTGTCTCTAAGAGTTTGTACTGGTCCTGCTGTCTCTAAGGGGTTTACTGGCCCTGCTGTCTCTAAGGTGTTGTACTGGCCCTGCTGTCTCTAAGGGTTTGTACTGGTCCTGCTGTCTCTAAGGGTACTGGCCCTGCTGTCTCTAAGAGTTTGTACTGGTCCTGCTGTCTCTAAGGGGTTTTACTGGCCCTGCTGTTTCTAAGGTGTTGTACTGGCCCTGCTGTCTCTAAGGGTTTGTACTGGTCCTGCTGTCTCTAAGGGTTTGTACTGTTCTATAACTGGACCAGCAGACTAATGGTAAACGATCACTGATCATATCAATATAGAGGATTTATTATAGCTGGCTTATCAGGTCATCATAACAGAAGATATGAAGAGTGTGAATGGTTGAATGGTGAAACCAAGTCTTCCATTGGCTTTCTGTTGAGGTGGTGGTGCAGTTATCTTGCCTTACAAAATGGCAGTAGAAACATGACATTTACAAGAGGGAGGGAATTAATAGCAGAGCATCATGTGTACTAGTGTACTTATTCAGTGTGACCATGGGAGTCGTCTGTTACTGTTTCTGAGTGTCCAGGTGCAAGTAGGCTAGTCTATTTCAGGGAGCGCTCCACGTAGGGTGAGTCACCATGCATTTGGAACACACACACACACACACGTGGCCTGGAGAATGCTGTTCTTTCTACAGATGGGCAGGCCTACTGGGTAGCGGCCATCTCTGTCTGTTCCCTCCACTCCCTCTCTCGGCCCCTCCCCTTGGCCTCTCCCCTCGCTCCCTCTCCTCTCTATATTCTGGCCCTAGGATTTGAACAGGTTGAACAGGCTGGAGACTCAATCTGTTGGATGAATACAGAGGCACATGAGTCCTGGCCTACCCACAGACAAGGCGTAGCAGAAAATCACCCAGTCCCAGACCAGACCAGAGCAGGCCAGACCTGAGAGGGCAAAGAGAGCAGCACACTGCCAGAGCAGAGATAGCAGAGATAGAGATGTGTTGTACTGTAGTGGAAAGAGATCAGAGATAGAGAGCAGCTTCCCTATCAAATCTAAAAATCTCAAATAGAAAACCGAAGAAAATTAACAACAATGACAAATGGTTTGATGAAGAATGCAAAAATCTAAGAAAGAAATTGAGAAACCTGGCCAACCAAAAACATAGAGACCCGGAAAACCTGAGTCTACACCTTCACTATGGTGAATCACTAAAACAATACAGAAATACACTATGGAAAAAGAAGGAACAGCATGTCAGAAATCAGCTCAATGTAATTGACGAATCCATAGACTCGAACCACTTCTGGGAAAATTGGAAAACACTAAACAAACAACAACACGAAGAATTATCTATCCAAAATGGAGATGTATGGGTAAACCACTTCTCCAGTCTTTTTGGCTCTATAACAAAGAATAAAGAGCAAAAACATATACATGATCAAATACAGATCTTAGAATCAACTATTAAAGACTACCAGATCCCACTGGATTCTCCAATTACATTGAATAAGTTACAGGACAAAATAAAAACCCTCCAACCCAAAAAGGCCTGTGGTGTTGATGGTATCCTCAATGAAATAATCAAATATACAGACAACAAATTCCAATTGGCTATACTAAAACTCTTTAACATCATCCTTAGCTCTGGCATCTTCCCCAATATTTGGAACCAGGGACTGATCACTCCAATCCACAAAAGTGGAGACAAATTTGACCCTAATAACTACCGTGGAATATGCGTCAACTATAACCTTGGGAAAATCCTCTGCATTATCATTAACAGCAGACTCGTACACTTCCTCAATGAAAACAATGTACTGAGCAAATGTCAAATTGGCTTTTTACCAAATTACCATACAACAGACCATGTATTCACCCTGCACACCCAAATTGACAATCAAACAAACCAAAACAAAGGCAAAGTCTTCTAATGCTTTGTTGATTTCAAAAAAGCCTTCAACTCAATTTGGCATGAGGGTGTGCTATACAAAGTGATGGAAAGTGGTGTTGGGGGTAAAACATACGACATTATAAAATCCATGTACACAAACAACAAGTGTGCGGTTAAAATTGGCAAAAAACACACAAATTTCCCCACACGGGGTCGTGGGGTGAGACAGGGATGCAGCTTAAGCCCCACCCTCTTCAACATATATATCAACAAATTGGCGCGGGCACTAGAAAAGTCTGCAGCACCCGGCCTCACCCTACTAGAATCCGAAGTCAAATGTCTGCTGTTTGCTGATGATCTGGTGCATCTGTCACCAACCAAGGAGGGCCATCTAGACACTGTTGCCCTAGAGCACACAAAAAACTATACAGTGCCTTGCGAAATTATTCGGCCCCCTTGAACTTTGCGACCTTTTGCCACATTTCAGGCTTCAAACATAAAGATATAAAACTGTATTTTTTGTGAAGAATCAACAACAAGTGGGACACAATCATGAAGTGCAACGACATTTATTGGATATTTGAAACTTTTTTAACAAATCAAAAACTGAAAAATTGGGCGTGCAAAATTATTCAGCCCCCTTAAGTTAATACTTTGTAGCGCCACCCTTTGCTGCGATTACAGCTGTAAGTCGCTTGGGGTATGTCTCTATCAGTTTTGCACATCGAGAGACTGAAATATTTTCCCATTCCACCTTGCAAAACAGCTCGAGCTCAGTGAGGTTGGATGGGGAGCATTTGTGAACAGCAGTTTTCAGTTCTTTCCACAGATTCTCGATTGGATTCAGGTCTGGACTTTGACTTGGCCATTCTAACACCTGGATATGTTTATTTTTGAACCATTCCATTGTAGATTTGCTTTATGTTTTGGATCATTGTCTTGTTGGAAGACAAATCTCCGTCCCAGTCTCAGGTCTTTTGCAGACTCCATCAGGTTTTCTTCCAGAATGGTCCTGTATTTGGCTCCATCCATCTTCCCATCAATTTTAACCATCTTCCCTGTCCTTGCTGAAGAAAAGGAGGCCCAAACCATGATGCTGCCACCACCTTGCTTGACAGTGGGTATGGTGTGTTCAGGGTGATGAGCTGTGTTGCTTTTATGCCAAACATAACGTTTTGCATTGTTGCCAAAAAGTTCAATTTTGGTTTCATCTCACCAGAGCACCTTCTTCCACATGTTTGGTTTGTCTCCCAGGTGGCTTGTGGCAAACTTTAAACGACACTTTTCATGGATAAGAAATGGCTTTCTTCTTGCCACTCTTCCATAAAGGCCAGATTTGTGCAATATACGACTGATTGTTGTCCTATGGACAGAGTCTCCTACTTCAGCTGTAGATCTCTGCAGTTCATCCAGAGTGATCATGGGCCTCTTGGCTGCATCTCTGATCAGTCTTCTCCTTGTATGAGCTGAAAGTTTAGAGGGACGGCCAGGTCTTGGTAGATTTGCAACTTCCACAGAGCTGTGAACGATCTGAGAGACAAGGCATGAAGGGCATTCTATGCCATCAAAAGGAACATAATTTTCAACATACCAATTAGGATTTGGCTAAAAATTCTTGAATCAGTCATAGAGCCCATTGCCATTTATGGTTGTGAGGTCTGGGGTCCGCTCACCAACAAAGAATTCACAAAATGGGACAAACACCAAATTGAGACTCTGCACGCAGAATTCTGCAAAAATATCCTCCGTGTTCAACGTAGAACACCAAATAATGCATGCAGAGCAGAATTAGGCCGATACCCACTAATCATCCAAATCCAGAAAAGAGCCGTTAAATTCTATAACCACCTAAAAGGAAGCGATTCCAAAACCTTCCACAACAAAGCCATCACCTACAGAGAGATGAACCTGGAGAAGAGTCCCCTAAGCAAGCTGGTCCTGGGGCTCTGTTCACAAACACAAACACACCCTACAGAGCCCCAGGACAGCATCACACTTAGACCCAATCAAATCATGAGAAAACAAAAAGACAATTACTTGACACATTGGAAAGAATTAACAAAAAAACAGAGCAAACTAGAATGCTATTTGGCCCTACACAGAGAGTACACAGCGGCAGAATACCTGACCACTGTGACTGACCCAAAATTAAGGAAAGCTTTGACTATGTACAGACTCAGTGAGCATAGCCTTGCTATTGAGAAAGGCCGCCGTAGGCAGACATGGCTCTCAAGAGAAGACAGGCTATGTGCTCACTGCCCACAAAATGAGGTGGAAACTGAGCTGCACTTCCTAACCTCCTGCCCATTGTATGACCATATTAGAGAGACATATTTCCCTCAGATTACACAGATCCACAAAGAATTCGAAAACAAATCCAATTTTGATAAAGTCCCATATCTACTGCGTGAAATTCCACAGTGTGCCATCACAGCAGCAAGATTTGTGACCTGTTGCCATGAGAAAAGGGCAACCAGTGAAGAACACACACCATTGTAAATACAACCCATTTTTATGCTTATTTATTTTATCTTGTGTTCTTTACCATTTGTACATTGTTAAAACACTGTATATATATATAATATGACATTTGTAATGTCTTTATTGTTTTGAAACTTTGAATGTGTGATGTTTACTTTGAATTTTTATTGTTTATTTCACTTTATATATTCACTTTATATATTATCTACCTCACTTGCTTTGGCAATGTTAACACATGTTTCCCATACCAATAAAGCCCATGAATTGAATTGAATTGATGTGTTGTACTGTCGTGGAAAGAGAGCAGAGATAGCAGAGATAGAGATGTGATGTAGTGGAGTAGAAAGAGAGCAGAGATAGAGATGTGTTGTACTGTAGTGGAAAGAGAGTAGAGTTGTGTTGTACTGTAGTGGAAAGAGAGCAGAGATAGAGATGTGTTGTACTGTAGTGGAAAGAGAGCAGAGATAGAGATGTGTTGTACTGTAGTGGAAAGAGAGCAGAGATAGCAGAGATAGAGATGTGATGTAGTGGAGTAGAAAGAGAGCAGAGATAGAGATGTGTTGTACTGTAGTGGAAAGAGAGCAGAGATAGCAGAGATAGAGATGTGATGTACTGTAGTGGAAAGAGAGCAGAGATAGAGATGTGTTGTACTGTAGTGGAAAGAGAGTAGAGATGTGTTGTACTGTAGTGGAAAGAGAGCAGAGATAGAGATGTGTTGTACTGTAGTGAAAAGAGAGCAGAGATAGCAGAGATAGAGATGTGATGTACTGTAGTGGAAAGAGAGCAGAGATAGAGATGTGTTGTACTGTAGTGGAAAGAGAGTAGAGATGTGTTGTACTGTAGTGGAAAGAGAGCAGAGATAGAGATGTGTTGTACTGTAGTAGAAAGAGAGCAGAGATAGCAGAGATAGAGATGTGATGTAGTGGAGTAGAAATTAATCTCCCCTCTCCTCGTGTCCATTCTTCACCATGTTCCACCTCTCACAGTAAACAGAATGCCCATCATGCTACCATGGTAGTTACAGTTACCCTAATCTGCAGAATGTATCTTGCAATGTAACATTATGTTTTCAATCAACAGGTTTTGAAAATGTGAATCTAAATACGAGAAAGTCTAACAATGTCATCTCTCCCCTCCCCCCTCCCTCTCTTACCCACTCTCCTCCCTCCCTCTCCCTCACTCCACTCCTCCCCCTCCTCTCCCACCCTCTCTCCCCCTCCTCTCCCACCCTCCCCCTCCCCACTCCCTCCCCCTCCTCTCTTACCCACTCTCCTCCCTCCCTCTCCCTCACTCCACTCCTCCCCCTCCTCTCCCACCCTCTCTCCCCCTCCCTCTCCCACCCTCCTCCCCCTCCTCCCCCCCTCTCTCCTCCCCCTCCCCTCCTCGACCTTCCTCTCCCTCCACCCTCCCGCCCCCCTCCTCTCCGTCTCTCCTTTTCTCTCACCACCCCCTCTCCACCTTCCTCTCTCTCTCTCCGTCTTCCCACTGTCCTTCCCCCCAGTCTGTTCCCAGTTCTCTAAAGGTGTCTATGCTATCATTGGCCTCTACGACAGGAAGACGGTCAACATGCTGATGTCGTTCTGCGGGGCGCTGCATGTGTGTTTTGTCACGCCTTCCTTCCCCATCGAGACGGCCAACCAGTTTGTGATCCAGCTGAGACCCGAGCTACAGGACACTCTGGTGGGGGTCATAGACCACTACGGATGGACCAAGTTCGTCTACATGTACAGTTCTGACTCTGGTGAGTAGAGGGGTCAAAGTTCAAATTATGTATTCACTGAATAGTGTCTGCATGTGAATGAATAGCTGTACTGGGTTGGCCTGGTTCTTCTGTCAACATAGTTGCTGGGACCATGCTGAAAAGGACAATGTAAAGGGAAATATCAGTGCCAGCTCAGTAGAGTTCTGGTTGGCCCTATAGTGTAAAAAGGGCATATCAACATCACAATGGTGCACAAATATAAGACATAACAGAACATATTCCATTTAGCAGAAACATACAGGCATATGATTATCCTGGCACTGCAGGCTGTACCAGCTGAGCTACAGAGGACCACAACATTACCATAAAGCACTACCACTGGCTGGTTTGTCAAGCTTGTCAAGGAGCCCCAGTGACACGGTAGTGAAACAGAGTGATATTCAGCTGACTATCCAGGCTAATAGATGGGGGAGTTACTGGAGGTCTGGTAGGATCGCTGGGGCACAGGGTATGACGTTCCAGGTGAGTTGCAGGAATAGCTTTAGAAATGGAACATGAATCTGTAAAAGCTGCTCGATAGAGAACGTTGGACACACACACACACAATACACACCTCCTGCACACAACACAACTCAAAGGTCTTGTCTTGTGCAAGACATCAGTCGTCATACCAACCACAGTTAGTCATTCACTGATTGCCATGGTGACAGCGGAGGGGTAAGGAGTAGCCATTGTGTCCTTTCACAATGAAAAGCCTTTTCAGCCACGACTCTAGGAAGCACCTGCATATGGAAAGTCAACACTCACACAGACATATCGACCAGACCCAGACTGAGAGAGGAAGAAGAGAGTCATACAGGGACAGTCAACACTCACACAGACATATCGACCAGACACAGACTGAGAGAGGAAGAAGAGAGTCACACAGACATATCGACCAGACACAGACTGAGAGAGGAAGAAGAGAGTCACACAGACATATCGACCAGACACAGACTGAGAGAGGCAAAAGAGAGTCACACAGGGACAATCAACACTCACACAGACATATCGACCAGACACAGACTGAGAGAGGAAGAAGAGAGTCACATAGGGACAATCAACACTCACACAGACATATCAACCAGACACAGACTGAGAGAGGAAGAAGAGAGTCACACAGACATATCGACCAGACCCAGATTGGGAGAGGAAGAAGAGAGTCACACAGACATATCGACCAGACCCAGATTGGGAGAGGAAGAAGAGAGTCACACAGACATATCGACCAGACCCAGATTGGGAGAGGAAGAAGAGAGTCACATAGGGACAATCAACACTCACACAGACATATCGACCAGACCCAGATTGGGAGAGGAAGAAGAGAGTCACACAGACATATCGACCAGACCCAGATTGGGAGAGGAAGAAGAGAGTCACACAGACATATCGACCAGACCCAGATTGGGAGAGGAAGAAGAGAGTCACATAGGGACAGTAAACACTCACACAGACATATCGACCAGACACAGGAAGAAGAGAGTCACACAGGGACAGACAACACTCACACAGACATATTGACCAGACACAGACTGAGAGAGGAAGAAGAGAGTCATACAGGGACAATCAACACTCACACAGACATATCGACCAGACACAGACTGAGAGAGGCAAAAGAGAGTCACACAGACATATCGACCAGACCCAGATTGGGAGAGGAAGAAGAGAGTCACACAGACATATCGACCAGACCCAGATTGGGAGAGGAAGAAGAGAGTCACATAGGGACAATCAACACTCACACAGACATATTGACCAGACCCAGACTGAGAGAGGAAGAAAAGAGTCACACAGACATATCGACCAGACCCAGATTGGGAGAGGCAGAAGAGAGTCACATAGGGACAGTCAACACTCACACAGACATATCGACCAGACACAGACTGAGAGAGGCAGAAGAGAGTCACATAGGGACAGTCAACACTCACACAGACATATCGACCAGACATAGGAAGAAGAGAGTCACACAGGGACAGACAACACTCACACAGAAATAATGATATTCCACACGGAGGAGAGAGTTGAGTTGTCTACCGTCTCTAATTTCGGTACACACTGCCCGTGTCCGGGTATTTGAAAAGCACATGTTTTAGTAGCTTGCTTTTCAGTGCAAACACACCCAGAGAAAAAAATTATGCACCTGTTCACACCAGGTGTGTTTTACCTCCGTCCCTCCCCCTCTCGCTCCTCCTCTCCCCTCTAGCCTACCCATAATGCTGTGCCATCTGTCCACGGTGTTTAGTGTTTCAGAGCATAACTGTCAAGCTACACAAAACTATCTGCGTAAGCTGTGTGTGTGTGTGTGTGTGTGTGTGTGTGTGTGACTGCTGAGTGATGTAACACTCTTTGAAATAAAGCCAGATAAATGCTAACTGTGAGACCTTGGTAAACTGTCACTCTGACAGTCTGGCTGGACACATAACAGGACTGTGACAGAGGTGATTGGTCCATGTGATGCATAGTAGCCATGATAGTTAGAGCAACTACTCATGTCCAATGATCCCTTCTGCTGTTTGTATGTTGTTGTGTGGGTTTGTGTGTTTGTATGTGTGACTAACCCTGCTGTTTGTTTGTTGTTGGGTGGGTTTGTGTGTTTGTATGTGTGACTAACCCTGCTGTTTGTTTGTTGTTGTGTGGGTTTGTGTGTTTGTGTGTGTGACTAACCCTGCTGTTTGTATGTTGTTGTGTGGGTTTGTGTGTTTGTATGTGTGACTAACCCTGCTGTTTGTATGTTGTTGTGTGGGTTTGTGTGTTTGTATGTGTGACTAACCCTGCTGTTTGTATGTTGTTGTGTGGGTTTGTGTGTTTGTATGTGTGACTAACCCTGCTGTTTGTATGTTGTTGTGTGGGTTTGTGTGTTTGTATGTGTGACTAACCCTGCTGTTTGTATGTTGTTGTGTGGGTTTGTGTGTGTGACTAACCCTGCTGTTTGTATGTTGTTGTGTGGGTTTGTGTGTTTGTATGTGTGACTAACCCTGCTGTTTGTATGTTGTTGTGTGGGTTTGTGTGTTTGTATGTGTGACTAACCCTGCTGTTTGAATGTTGTTGTGTGGGTGTGTGTGTTTGTATGTGTGACTAACCCTGCTGTTTGTATGTTGTTGTGTGGGTTTGTGTGTTTGTATGTGTGACTAACCCTGCTGTTTGAATGTTGTTGTGTGGGTGTGTGTGTTTGTATGTGTGACTAACCCTGCTGTTTGTATGTTGTTGTGTGGGTTTGTGTGTTTGTATGTGTGACTAACCCTGCTGTTTTTTATGTTGTTGTGTGGGTTTGTGTGTTTGTATGTGTGACTAACCCTGCTGTTTGAATGTTGTTGTGTGGGTGTGTGTGTTTGTATGTGTGACTAACCCTGCTGTTTGTATGTTGTTGTGTGGGTTTGTGTGTTTGTATGTGTGACTAACCCTGCTGTTTGTATGTTGTTGTGTGGGTTTGTGTGTGTGACTAACCCTGCTGTTTGTATGTTGTTGTGTGGGTTTGTGTGTTTGTATGTGTGACTAACCCTGCTGTTTGTATGTTGTTGTGTGGGTTTGTGTGTTTGTATGTGTGACTAACCCTGCTGTTTGTATGTTGTTGTGTGGGTGTGTGTGTTTGTATGTGTGACTAACCCTGCTGTTTGTATGTTGTTGTGTGGGTTTGTGTGTTTGTATGTGTGACTAACCCTGCTGTTTGAATGTTGTTGTGTGGGTGTGTGTGTTTGTATGTGTGACTAACCCTGCTGTTTGTATGTTGTTGTGTGGGTTTGTGTGTTTGTATGTGTGACTAACCCTGCTGTTTGTATGTTGTTGTGTGGGTTTGTGTGTGTGCATGTGTGGCGTGTATGTATGTATGTATGTATGTATGTATGTATGTATGTATGTGTGTGTGTGTAAGGTCAATACCCCCCCCCCCGTAGTAATTGAGTGATGGAATTGAGGGTTCTGGAATCCATATTGCCTCCTGTTGCCTGGATACTATTCTCCAGCTGTGTGTCCAAAGGGTTATTTTAAGCCTGTAAGAAAAACACGTGTTTGTGCGATTATAGTGTGTGTGTTTCTTCTGGTAGGGTGTGTGTGTATGTGTGCCTGCAGGTCTTCAGGTCATTGTAGATGGCACTTTGTTCCTTATCACAGGGCTAAATAGAGATATGCAGACAGGCATCTTTGTCAGTGTAGATGAAAGCAGTCTGTGTTTAGTCCCCAGGAGGGCTCTGCCTCCTTGGTATGCTGATTGGGAGATTCTCCATCCATTGGTATGTAGGGCTGGATGTGGATTAAAGTTGAATGCCTGGGGGAGAGACTTACGTAGCCATACATTTATGTATACCTGTACATTCTGTGTGTTCATGCAGGTGTTCCTGCTGCTCACATTTCAGCACCTTGGCATTCAAAAATACTCTTTGTTTATTTCATATTACCATCTGTCTACACAGCCCAAAAAGCTTTATGGTCTAATACATCTCTTTACAAATATGACTTTTTAAGTGCTTTAACTGGAAAGATGGACTGCGTCCCAAATGGCACCCTATTTCCTAAAGTAGTGCACAATAAAGGGAATGGGGACGCAACACGAGTGAAAGCAGGGATACATCTCTCTGAGTTTTGCCATTGTCTTGCAGTCGCAGGGATTTTAATACTATTTTCACCCACGATAACACCTGTGTAGATTAAGCAAGTGCTATTAAGCAACTGTCGGTAACTAAAGAAATGTAAATGTCCATTAAAACCCTCATAAATGATATTTACAAAATGGTCCTTCAAAAAAGTTAATATTCTCTCTCCCTCGCTCTCACTCTCTCTCCCCTCTCTTGCTCTCTCCTCTCTCTCGTTCCCTCTGCTCTCTCTCCCCCTGCTCTCACTCTGCTCTCTCTCTGCTCTCTCTCCCCCTGCTCTCTCTCTCTCTCTCAATCTGCTCTCTCTCTCTTGCTCTCCCTGCTCTCTCTACCCTCTTGCTCTCCCTGCTCTCTCTACCCTCTTGCTCTCCCTGCTCTCTTCTCCCACGTGTTGGTACCTCCATGTGTTAGTCAAGTTAGTTCTTATGAGGGCCGGATTCCAACAGAAAGTTGAGCAGGAAAATGTTGTGTTTTCTGTCTGAAACTAACCACTCTGAAACAGAGGAGTTGGCCATGGTCCTGAAACGAACCACTCTTAAACAGAGGAGTTGGCCATGGTTCTGAATCTAACCACTCTGAAACTGAGGAGTTGGCCATGGTCCTGAAACGAACCACTCTGAAACTGAGGAGTTGGCCATGGTCCTGAAAACAACCACTCTTAAACAGAGGAGTTGGCCATGGTCCTGAAACGAACCACTCTGAAACTGAGGAGTTGGCCATGGTCCTGAAAAGAACCACTCAGAAACTGAGGAGTTGGCCATGGTCCTGAAACTAACCACTCTGAAACAGAGGAGTTGGCCATGGTCCTGAAACGAACCACTCTTAAACAGAGGAGTTGGCCATGGTCCTGAAACGAACCACTCTGAAACTGAGGAGTTGGCCATGGTCCTGAAACTAACCACTCTGAAACAGAGAAGTTGGCCATGGTCCTGAAACTAACCACTTTGAAACAGAGGAGTTGACAGTTGTCCTGAAACTAACCACTTTGAAATAGAGGAGTTGGCAGTTGTCCTGAAACTAACCACTTTGAAACAGAGGAGTTGACAGTTGTCCTGAAACTAACCACTCTGAAACAGAGGAGTTGGCAGTGGTAAACAGAGGAGTTGACAGTGGTCCTGAGTAGAAGCTCCCGTTTTGGTGTTCTCTGCTGTACATAGCAATCAATAGTTTGTGACTGACTGCTGGGTTTGAAACCAGGTCTTCTGATCACAATAGGACTGTATTAGCCCACTGAACAAAAGCCTAGCCACACTATCCCTCTACTTCTTAGTTTTTCATTCAGATTTTGTGATTTATATTAATCCATTTTAGCCGTAGTAAAGTTGCTATGAATCTCCAGTTGTCATGTAGGTATCGACCCTGACATAAAGACAAGACAGGCACCATGAATAGTGTAGATCGGGTGGATCAAGGCAGCATCTGTCTGTAGTAAATTGGCATGACATTTTATTCATTTAGCAGACACTTATCCAGAGCTACTTACAGTTAGTGCATTGATCTGAAGAGAACTTGGTGGGACAACCACATATCTGAGTCATAGCAAGTACATTTTTCCTGAATAAAGTAGCTATCAGTGGAGTCAGGGGGATTATTTAAGGTACTGTTTGAAGAGGTAGGGTTTCAGATGTTTCCAGAATATGGGCAGGGACTCTGCCTTTCTAGCTTCAGGGGGAAGCCGGTTCCACCATTGGGGTGCTGGGACAGAAAAGAGCTTGGACTGGGCTGAGCAGGAGCTGCCCTTCCGTAGGGGTGGGAGGGCCAAGAGACCTGAGGTGGCACAACGGAGTGCTCGGGTTGGGGTAGGGAGGGGCAGTTCCTCTTGTAAGCACCAGGGTCTTGTAGTAGATGTGAGCTTTGACTGGAAGCCAGTGGAGTGTGTGGAGGAGCAGGGTGGCATGAGAAAACCAGGTGGGCTGCAGCGTTCTGCAGGGGTTTGATGGCACAAGCGGGGAGCCTAGCCAACCGTGAGTTGCAGATGCTGTGGAGCATGCACTCTGGAAGGGAGACACCTTTCACCATAACTCTGACTGGTTAGTCAGCCAGACATCTATCACCTTTCACCATAACTCTGACTGGTTAGTCAGCCAGACATCTATCACCGTTCACCATAACTCTGACTGGTTAGTCAGCCAGACATCTATCACCTTTCACCATAACTCTGACTGGTTAGTCAGCCAGACATCTATCACCTTTCATCATAACTCTGACTGGTTAGTCAGCCAGACATCTATCACCTTTCACCATAACTCTGACTAGTTAGACACACCAACAACCCTGCTGCAAATATGGCACGTGAAATATGTAAAGAGGGTCATATGTATCAGACATTCTCACCAAGAACAGTGGTTGCATACAAAAATGCAATTTCTGATTATTCTCTCTAGTGTAGTTGTGATTGGCTGGGTGGAATATTAGCTTAGCTTATAATGTAATTGGTGTAATTCAGTATTTGCTTCAGTAATGGCCGCCGCTCTGCTGCATGTGAAATATTTGTTTACCTTCTGGAACAACTGTCTCTCCTCCCAGGAGGATTCTGATCAGTCTAACATGATACTGTGTGTTTGTGTGTGACTCCCACACTCTTTATCTGCAGCCATGATCGATGCATTCCCTAATCGCGTCTTATTTCCTGTCCCCGTGTGCTCTCCCATGATGCTCACTAGCCTGTTCCCCCATTATGCTTTAGATGTTTTTAGCCTATGGGGACAGCTTAATGGAGTGGCTTGGTGTAATTGGTGCCTCTGAGGGTCTGTGTGCATTTGCGTGGATGTCTGGGTGTGTGCGTGTGTGTGCAGGACCAGCCCTAGCCTTGAGCCTTGAGCTTTGGTTGTGGGGCCCCCACCTCGGGGCATAACATTTTAGTGGCCCCCCTCTTGACCTTTAATTTCCTGCAATTCTACACATTTTGCCATGGGCCGTAGAGAAAATGTTGCATATTTATAACACATTTCATGCAATTCTACTAATTTTGCCATTGTTTTAGTTTTACAGATAATTTTCTGCAATTCTACACATTTCTTAATGACTTATGCCATGTTAATATGATATCTGAGTGAGAATTACGAACAAAATCAATAGGGACCCTCTGGACGTCAGGGCCCCTGGGCATGTGTACCTCGTGCCCGGTTAGTATTCGGCCATGATTACTACAAGTTTAGATAGCTGGCTAGACTAATTGACTAATCTAATAAATGTTAGCTGACATGGCTAATTGAGTGACTGTCAGTGACTGACATAACAAGAGAAAAACTGCTGATGCACAAACACATTTTGAAATGGTACCTGGTGTATTCTACAATTCTTACTCTCAATAGTAAGCTGAGACCCCGTCTGAGTTCCTAAAACAATAAAAGCTTATGCCTGGGGCGGGCCCTGTGTGTGTGTGTGTGTGTGGTGTGTGTGTGTGTGTGTGTGTGTGTGTGTGTGTGTGTGTGCACATGTCTATGAGTGTGTGTGTGTGTGTGTGTGTGTGTGCGTGTGTGTGTGTGTGTGTGTGTGTGTGTGTGTGTGTGTGTGTGTGTGTGTGTGTGTGTGTGTGTGTGGAGGGATTATTCAGAGTAGCAACGAGTGCTGTAACATCATACCTGTACATGGCATCCCAGTCATCACAATAAACTATCCCTCTGGAGACGGTAATCATGTATTACATTGCTGTGCTGTCAGAAAGTCGTATGATGGATAATCCTACTGTATGTTAGCATGACAGATGTATTACTGAATATAGTCCTACTGTATGTTCGCATGACAGATGTATTACTGAATATAGTCCTACTGTATGTTAGCATGACAGATGTATTACTGAATATAGTCCTACTGTATGTTAGCATGACAGATGTATTACTGATGGATAGTCCTACTGTATGTTAGCATGACAGATGTATTACTGAATATAGTCCTACTGTATGTTAGCATGACATATGTATTACTGAATATAGTCCTACTGTATGTTAGCATGACAGATGTATTACTGAATATAGTCCTACTGTATGTTAGCATGACAGATGTATTACTGAATATAGTCCTACTGTATGTTAGCATGACAGATGTATTACTGAATATAGTCCTACTGTATGTTAGCATGACAGATGTATTACTGATGGATAGTCCTACTGTATGTTAGCATGACAGATGTATTACTGAATATAGTCCTACTGTATGTTAGCATGACAGATGTATTACTGACGGATCGTCCTACTGTATGTTAGCATGACAGATGTATTACTGATGGATAGTCCTACTGTATGTTAGCATGACAGATGTATTACTGAATATAGTCCTACTGTATGTTAGCATGACAGATGTATTGCTGACGGATAGTCCTACTGTATGTTAGCATGACAGATGTATTACTGATGGATAGTCCTACTGTATGTTAGCATGACAGATGTATTACTGATGGATAGTCCTACTGTATGTTAGCATGACAGATGTATTACTGAATATAGTCCTACTGTATGTTAGCATGACAGATGTATTACTGATGGATAGTCCTACTGTATGTTAGCATGACAGATGTATTACTGAATATAGTCCTACTGTATGTTAGCATGACAGATGTATTACTGACGGATAGTCCTACTGTATGTTAGCATGACAGATGTATTACTGATGGATAGTCCTACTGTATGTTAGCATGACAGATGTATTACTGAATATAGTCCTACTGTATGTTAGCATGACAGATGTATTACTGACGGATAGTCCTACTGTATGTTAGCATGACAGATGTATTACTGATGGATAGTCCTACTGTATGTTAGCATGACAGATGTATTACTGATGGATAGTCCTACTGTATGTTAGCATGACAGATGTATTACTGATGGATAGTCCAGTCCAGGGCATTTTGGGAAATGATTTTGGAACACAGCCATAGTTCACCTCTAACCCCTGACCTCTGACTTTTGCCCCTGACTTGTAGGCCTGTCTGTGCTGCAGAAGGTCCTGGACACGGCTGCTGAGAGGAGCTGGCTGGTGACGTCTGTCAACGTAGAGACCATGACGGAGGCCTCATTCCTCAAGGTGTTTCAAGACCTGGACAAGAGGAAGGAGGGACAGATCATCATTGACTGTGAGACCGAAAGACTCACCTCCATCCTCAAAAAGGTAACAAGAGATTGAGAGACTCACCTCATCCTCAAAAAGGTAACAAGAGACTGAGAGACTCACCTCATCCTCAAAACGATAACGAGAGACTGAGAGACTCACCTCATCCTCAATAAGGTAATGAGAGACTGAGAGATTGAGCCAGTCATCTCCATCTCTAGTATTGGGCTAGTATTGGGCTAGTAATGGGCTAGTATTGGGCTAGTAATGGGCTAGTAATGGGCTAGTAATGGGCTAGTAATGGGCTAGTAATGGGCTAGTATTGGGCTAGTAATGGGCTAGTATTGGGCTAGTAATTGGTTAGTATTGGGCTAGTATTGGGCTAGTAATGGGCTAGTATTGGGCGGGCTAGTAATGGGCTAGTAATGGCAAAAATGGCAAGCAGTGGTCCATGATTCGGCTGCCGTACATAAGCCAGAACTTTGATAGATCTGGGTCAGCCAGAACTGGATTCACATTAAAATGCTGTGTGAATTAAAAAAGTGGGCCTGATATGTGCCATTGTAATTTTGCTTTCTGTGAATTAAAATAAATCCAGACATTTAAAAAAGCATTGCTCTGTTGCACGTGTGACATAATTTAAATAAATACCACATAGCCAGCAAAAGAGGGGAGAGAGAAAGACCGAGTAATAACAAGAGATAGAAGAGAAGGTAAAAGAGGCAGGTTGATGTTTATTGTCAAGAATCTTCTGCTTGATAGGCCAGCTGTAAAGTCAAAATGGGCTATATCATAAAAATGTGTAAAAAGAAAAATGACCTTTTTGGTTGTTATTTAAGGTTAAGGTTCGGCATTTGGGTTAGAAGTGTGGTTCAGGTTAGGGTTAAGGTAAGGGTTAGGTTAGGGTTTCAGACTTATGACTTTGTGGCTGTGCCAGAGTGACTACTTTGTAGAGCTGCCTCCAGGGCATGATTCCTGACAATAAAGGCCAACCTGTGGAAGAGATGATCCTCCCAGGCAGTGGTCCTGTGTAGTTTATTAGTCTCAGTGTATTACAGACAGGAGATATAGATACGGTTAGGTTGACATTTGGAGCTGAAGAGAAACACTTACTCTCCACGCTGCTGCTGCTGGGAAGGGTGTATCCCGGTATAGCAATTAATGACACACGCACACGCACACGCACACACACACACACACACACACACACACACACAGGGATGCCCTTAATGATACATGCACACACACACGCACACACATACAAACACACACGCACCACTACCCCACTCACTCCCCCATACTTATGCATCCTTCCCCCTCCCACACACAGATACACACAGAAAGAACAGAGACCTCTATCCCCTCTCTCTCCTCCAACGCTTGGCTCTAGCTGTGTGAAGGCAGTGTCTGGTGTGTGAGTGTGTGTGAGTGTTATTGATGACCTGGTGTCTAGACTTAAGTTAGTTGCATCACTTCTCACCAGTTTACAGCAGCTGAGCCACAGCAGTTCTCCGCTCAGACAGACTCCATCCATCACAGAGGTCGGCACCCTGCTCTATAGCAGCCTGTTTGTTATACACACACACAGGGACCCACACGTGCACACACAGACACATAAACGTATGCAGGCACCCAAATGTTAGCATGAACATATCATTCCAAAATCATGCGCGTTAATATGAAGTTGGTTCCACCTTTGCTGCTATAACAGCCTCCACTCTTCTGCGAAGACTTTCCACTAGATGTTGGAACATTGCTGCGGGGACTTGCTTCCATTCAGCCACAAGCATTAGTGAGGTCGTCAGGCCTGGCTCGATGTTGGGCGATTAGGCATGGCTCGATGTTGGGCGATTAGGCATGGCTCGATGTTGGGCGATTAGGCCTGGCTCGATGTTGGGCGATTAGGCCTGGCTCGATGTTGGGCGATTAGGCCTGGCTCGATGTTGGGCGATTAGGCCTGGCTCGATGTTGGGCGATTAGGCCTGGCTCGATGTTGGGCGATTAGGCCTGGCTCGATGTTGGGCGATTAGGCCTGGCTCGATGTTGGGCGATTAGGCCTGGCTCGATGTTGGGCGATTAGGCCTGGCTCGATTAGGCCTGGCTCGATGTTGGGCGATTAGGCCTGGCTCGATGTTGGGCGATTAGGCCTGGCTCGATGTTGGGCGATTAGGCCTGGCTCGATGTTGGCGTTTCAGTTCATCCCGAAGATGTTCGATGGAGTTGTAATGCAGTTAAGTTCTTTCACACTGATCTCGACAAACCATTTCTTTGTGGACCTCGCTTTGTCCACAGGGGCATTGTCATGCTGAAACAGGAAAGGGCCTTCCCCAAATTGTTGCCACAAAGTTGGAAGCACAGAATCGTCTTGAATGTTATGGTATGGTATAGTATTAAGATTTCCCTTCACTGGAACTAATGGGCCTAGCATGAACCATGACAAACAGCCCCAGACCGCTGTTCCTTCTCCACCAAACTTTACAGTTGGCCCTATGCATTGGGGTAGGTAGCGTTCTCCTGGCATCCACCAAACCCAGACTCGTCCGTCAGACTGCGAGATGTAGCATGATTCATCACGACAGAGAACGTGTTTCCACTGCTTCAATGGAGGCAAACATTACACCACTCCAGCCGACACTTGGCATTGACATGATGATCTTAGGCTTGTGAGCGGCTGCTCGGCCACAGAAACCCATTTCATGAAGCTCCCGACGAACAGTTATTGTGCTGATGTTGCTCCCCAGTGTCTTGGGTATCAGTATCTCTAGGCCTCGTGCCTTCCATCATCTTCTCCCAGTCTTGGGTATCAGTATCTCTAGGCCTGGTGCCTCTCCATCATCTTCCCCCAGTCTTGGGTATCAGTGTCTCTAGGCCTCGTGCCTCTCCATCATCTTCCCCCAGTCTTGGGTATCAGTATCTCTAGGCCTGGTGCCTCCATCATCTTCCCCCAGTGTCTTGGGTATCAGTGTCTCTAGGCCTCGTGCCTCTCCATCATCTTCCCCCAGTCTTGGGTATCAGTGTCTCTAGGCCTGGTGCCTCTCCATCATCTTCCCCCAGTGTCTTGGGTATCAGTGTCTCTAGGCCTCGTGCCTCTCCATCATCTTCCCCCAGTGTCTTGGGTATCAGTGTCTCTAGGCCTCGTGCCTCTCCATCATCTTCCCCCAGTCTTGGGTATCAGTATC
Organism: Oncorhynchus masou masou; assembly: GCF_036934945.1. NCBI lineage: Eukaryota > Metazoa > Chordata > Actinopteri > Salmoniformes > Salmonidae > Oncorhynchus > Oncorhynchus masou. The sequence goes on along the minus strand of NC_088220.1, from coordinate 16,083,059 downwards.
TCTAGGCCTGGTGCCTCCATCATCTTCCCCCAGTCTTGGGTATCAGTGTCTCTAGGCCTCGTGCCTCTCCATCATCTTCCCCCAGTCTTGGGTATCAGTATCTCTAGGACTGGTGCCTCCATCATCTTCCCCCAGTCTTGGGTATCAGTGTCTCTAGGCCTCGTGCCTCTCCATCATCTTCCCCCAGTGTCTTGGGTATCAGTATCTCTAGGCCTCGTGCCTCTCCATCATCTTCCCCCAGTCTTGGGTATCAGTATCTCTAGGCCTCGTGCCTCTCCATCATCTTCCCCCAGTCTTGGGTATCAGTGTCTCTAGGCCTCGTGTCTCTCCATCATCTTCCCCCAGTCTTGGGTATCAGTGTCTCTAGGCCTCGTGCCTCTCCATCATCTTCCCCCAGTGTCTTGGGTATCAGTGTCTCTAGGCCTCGTGCCTCTCCATAATTTTTCCCCAGTCTTGGGTATCAGTGTCTCTAGGCCTCGTGCCTCTCCTCGCCGGAGGCTACATTGCGCTGCAGGACATGCCTTGTGCTAGGGTCACCCTTAATATCTAATGCAACTGTCTGCCATGCCTTCCAGCCTGCTACACACACACACACACACACACACACACACACACACACACACACACACACACACACACACACACACACACACACACACACACACAGGATATGAACGTGTGGGAGACTCTCAGAGGAAGAAAATATGTTGGGAATGTGTGAGGTCATGTAAATTCCATGATCAGTTACATAACCCCCACTCTATATGTCAGTTACAGAACCCCCACTCTATATGTCAGTAACAGAAACCCCACTCTATATGTCAGTAACAGTAACCCCACTCTATATGTCAGTTACAGAACCCCCACTCTCTGTCAGTTACAGAACCCCCACTCTATATGTCAGTTACAGAACCCCCCACTCTATATGTCAGTTACAGAACCCACACTCTATATGTCAGTTACAGAATCCCCACTCTATATGTCAGTTACAGAACCCACGCACTATATGTCAGTTACAGAACCCCACTCTCTGTCAGTTACAGAACCCCACTCTATATGTCAGTTACAGAACCCACGCACTATATGTCAGTTACAGAACCCACACTCTATATGTCAGTTACAGAACCCACGCTCTATATGTCAGTAACAGAACCCACGCTCTATATGTCAGTAACAGAACCCACGCTCTATATGTCAGTAACAGAAACCCCGCTCTATATGTCAGTTACAGAACCCACACTCTATATGTCAGTTACAGAATCCCCACTCTATATGTCAGTTACAGAACCCACGCACTATATGTCAGTTACAGAACCCACACTCTATATGTCAGTTACAGAACCCCCACTCTATATGTCAGTAACAGAACCCACGTTCTATATGTCAGTAACAGAACCCCCACTCTATATGTCAGTTACAGAACCCACACTCTATATGTCAGTTACAGATCCCACACTCTATATGTCAGTTACAGAACCCACACTCTATATGTCAGTTACAGAACCCACACTCTATATGTCAGTTACAGAACCCACACTCTATATGTCAGTTACAGAACCCACACTCTATATGTCAGTTACAGAACCCCCACTCTATCTGTCAGTAACAGAACCCCCACTCTATATGTCAGTTACAGAACCCACACTCTATATGTCAGTAACAGAACCCACGCTCTATATGTCAGTAACAGAACCCACGCTCTATATGTTAGTTACAGATCCCCCACTCTATATGTCAGTTACAGAACCCCCTCTATAGCCTCAGACGTATACACGGAGCAGTACATATCTATGAATCAAACAATTATCAGTTTATCTGTCCCTATCGAATTAACAATTTCACAAATGGATTCATTCATAGAACTCTATAGCTTTATAGATTTCCTTTTTAGTGATTTAGCAGATGCTCTAATCCAAAGCGATTTATAGTAAGTAGTAAGTGCACACATTTTTATACCAGTCCCCCGTGGGAATCGAACCCACAACCCTGGCGAATCCACAACCAACTGAGCCACACGGAACCATCCCGTCGACACTACAATTTATATTTTCCTCTCTTCTCTTCTCCTCGCCTCACCTAAAATATCTTACCCTCTCCTTCCCACTCCCTCTCCTCCCCACTCCCTCTCCTCCCCAGTCCATCTCTTCTCAATCTCTCTCCTCCTTTCCTCTCCACTCCCTCTCCTCCCCACCCCTTCTCCTCTCCAATCCCTCTCCTCTCTGCCCCTCTTTTCTCCAATCCCTCTCCTCTTCTCCCCACTCTCTCTCCTCTCCTTTGCTCCCCACTCCCACTCCCACTCCTCTACAATCCCTCTCATCTCCTCCCCACTATCTCTCCTCACCTCTCCTCTCCTCCCCACTTCCTTTCCTCTCCTCCCCAGTCCCTCTCCTCTCCATCCCCTCTCCTCCTCCCTCCCCACTATCTCTCCTCTCCACCCTCTCCTCTCCTCCCCACTCCCTCTACTCTCCTCCCCAGTCCCTCTACTCTCCTCCCCTAGTCCCTCTACTCTCCTCCCCAGTCCCTCTCCTCTCCTTCCCAGTCTCTATCCTCTCCTCCGCTACCTAAGTTACTGGCGCTATTTGGCGTAGCAGCTAGCAGGGTTTACTTGAACGCAGCCCGCAACACGGTTAGCCAACGTGGCTGGGACCGCAGATTGTCTAAATCCCTGCTGTTTGTTGTTTTCAATTCACTCTGTGACCTGCCCATTCTGGAACTGCAAGGAATAACAGCATAACCTACATTGCTAGCTACCATGACAAAGACCAAAGCCAGCGGGAGTACCGTTGAGGACAGTGGTGTCAGTGGTGTATCAGAGGTGAAGGATATTTTAAAAGAACAAAAAGAGACATACAAGCAGTTGTTACAACTGCTTCAAGTGTTTTGTCCAAATACGTGTGGATAAAAGAATGGACAACCTGACCAGAGAGGTCCAGGACCTGAAGAACAGTTTGCAGTTCTCCCAGGGTCAGCTCGATGAGTTGAAACAGGAGAACGGCAAGAAGACAGCAATCTGCAAGTCTTTGAGAGAGGACATCAGTTCTGTGTGTGAATCCATGATATCAATGACAGATAAATCAGACTCGAGGGACAATCAAGACGGAACAACATGGTTGTGGACGGAATTGCAGAAACTCCCCATGAGATCTGGACGGAGTATGAGGAATTGAAGATGGACCACAGGACGTTTGAGGTGGAGCACGCCCACAGGACTGGGAAACCCACCACCGGCCCAGGTGACAGGTCCAGGCTGATAGTGGTCAAGTTCCTGAGGTTCAAGGACAAGGTAGCTGTTCTGGAAAGAGCCAAGAACTTAAGGGGAGCGTATATCTTCCTCAACAAGGAATATCCTGAAGCTGTGCACCAGAAGAGAGAGGAACTTATCCCAGCCATGAAAGCTGCCAGAGTGTGTGGGGACATTGCTTACATCCGCTATGACAGGCTCATTGTCCACCCTCCCACCCAGAAGCCTAGAAGGGATGAGAGAGCCAATCTTCAACCACGCAACACACACACACACACCAATTGATTAATGGACTGCTGAATGTAGATTTATTTTATCCTGCTTTATTTGCTCTTTTCAGTTTTATGTCTATCTCTGTTAAGCTACCCAGGAAAGGCCTGAAAATAGCCCATAGTAATGTATCAATATATGTAGCCTTAAAAATATGGTTCATGAAGTCAATAACTTGCTAACATCAGATAACATTCATATATTATCATTCATATATTATCAATGAGACTCACTTAGATAATTAATTTGATGATACATCAGTTGCAATACAAGGATAAACAATCTATAGAAGAGACATACATGTTTATGGGGGAGGTGTTGCTGTATATATACAGAGCCATATCCCTGTAATGCTTAGAGAAGATCTTATGTCATGTTGTTGAAGTGTTGTGGTTGCAGGTTCAATTGGCACATCTAAAGCCTTTTATTTTGGGGTGTTGATATAGTCCACCAAGTGATAAGTCAGTATCTAAATAATATGTGTGAAATGCTTGATAGTGTATGTGATGTAAACAGAGAGGTCTACTTTCTTGGGGACCTGAATATTGACTGGTTTTCATCAAGCTGTCCGCTCAAGAGGAAGCTTCTCACTGTAACCAGTGCCTGTAATCTGGTTCAGGTTATTAATCAACCTACAAGGGTGTTTACAATCACTACAGGAACAAGATCATCCACATGTACAATCACATTTGTACTAATACTGTATAACTCTGTTCTAAAGCTCTATCCGTACCCATTGGATGCAGTAATCACAATATAGTGGCTATATCCAGGAAAGCCAAAGTTCCAACAGCTAGGCCTAAAATAGTATAGAAGAGATCATACAAAAGATTTTGCTGTGACTCTTATGTGGATGATGTTAAAGATATGTGTTGGTCTCGTGTAATTAATGAGGAGCATCCAGACGCTCCACTTGATGAATTTATGAAATTGCTTCTTCCAATTATTGAAAAACTCCCGTTAAGAAACTGACTGTTAGAAGTGTTAAGGCTCCATGGATTGGTGAGGGATGTTAAACTGTATGGTTGAAAGAGATGTGGCAAAAGGAGTGGCTAATACGTCTGGCTGCACATCTGACTGGCTGACTTACTGCAGATTGAGAAATGATGTGACTAAACTCAACAAAAAGAATAATAAACTTTATTATAAAACCAAGATCAATGATATAAAGAATAATGGAAAAAACTTTGGAGTACTTTATATGAAATTATGGGCTTAAAGACAAATTCAACTCCATCTTTCATCAAATCAGATGGCTTATTCATCACAAAACCATTTGATGTTGCCAATTATTTTAATGATTATTTCATTGGCAAAGTGGGCAAACTTAGGCAGGAAATGCCAACAACGAACAGTGAGCGATTGTATTCATGCATAATAAAACAAATAATGAAAGAAAAGCATTGCAAGTTTGAGTTTTGTAAGGTTAGTGTGGGAGATGTGGAGAAAGTATTGTTATGATCATGACAAACCTCCTGGCCTTGACAAGTTAGATGGAAGCTACTGAGGATGGTAGCTGACTCTATAGCCACTCCTATCGGAGTGGCCCTCAACAAGAGAAGGGCCCTCAACATGTACTGCACTGACACAAATGACTGATGATTGGTTGAAAGAAATCAATAAGAAGATGATTGTGGGAGCTGTACTGTTAGATTTCAGTGCAGCCTTTGATATTATTCACCATAACCTGTTGTTTAAAAAAGTATGTGCTATGGCTTTTCAAAATCTGCCATAGTGTGGATTCAGAGCTATCTGTCGAATAGAACGCAGAGTTTTCTTTAATGGAAGCTTCTCTAATGTCAAACATGTCAAGTTTGGTGTACTGCAGGGCAGCTCTCTAGGCCCTCTACTCTTTTCTATTTTACCAATGGCCTGCCACTGGCATTAAACAAAGCATGTGTGTCCATGTATGCTGAAGATTCAACCATATACACATCAGCAACCACAGCTAATGAACTCACTGAAACCCTTAACAAAGAGTTGCAGTCTGTTTTTGGAATGGGTGGCCAGTAGTAAACTGGTCCTGAACATCTCTAAAACTAAGAGCATTGTATTTGGTACAAATCATTCCTTAAGTGCGAGACCTCAGCTGAATCTGGTAATGAATGGTGTAGCTGTTGAACAAGTTGAGGAGACTAAATTACTTGGCGTTACCTTAGATTGTAAAGTGTCATGGTCAAAACATATAGATTCAATGGTTGTAAAGATGGGGAGAGTTCTGGTCGTAATAAAGAGATGCTCTGCTTTTTTGGCACCACACTCCACAAAGCAACTTCTGCAGCTCTAGTTTTGTCTAATCTTGATTCTTGTCCAGTCGTGTGGTCCAGTGCTGCAAGGAAAGACCTAGTGAAGCTGCAGCTTGCCCAGAACAGAGCGGCACGTTTTGCTCTTAATTGTAATCAGAGAGCTGATGTAAATACAATGCTGCCAGTCTCTCTTGGCTAAGAGTTGAGGAGAGACTGACTGCATCACTTCTTCTTTTTTGTAAAAAACATTGATGTATTGAAAACTCCAAATCGTTTGCATCATCAACTTGCACACAGCTCTGACAGTATTATATAGAGCCCATATTGCATGAAACTTCCTTCCATCTCCTTCCATCTCATATGTTAATCAAATGCCTATCCGGACTATTTGCATTGTGTGCTCTCCAACCCATCTTTTTACGCTGCTGCTACTCTCTGTTTATCACATATGCATAGTCACTTTAACTATACATTCATGTACAGTGCCTTGCGAAAGTATTCGGCCCCCTTGAACTTTGCGACCTTTTGCCACATTTCAGGCTTCAAACATAAAGATATAAAACTGTATTTTTTTGTGAAGAATCAACAACAAGTGGGACACAATCATGAAGTGGAATGACCTTTATTGGATATTTCAAACTTTTTTAACAAATCAAAAACTGAAACATTGGGCGTGCAAAATTATTCAGCCCCTTTACTTTCAGTGCAGCAAACTCTCTCCAGAAGTTCAGTGAGAATCTCTGAATGATCCAATGTTGACCTAAATGACTAATGATGATAAATACAATCTACCTGTGTGTAATCAAGTCTCCGTATAAATGCACCTGCACTGTGATAGTCTCAGAGGTCCGTTAAAAGCGCAGAGAGCATCATGAAGAACAAGGAACACACCAGGCAGGTCCGAGATACTGTTGTGAAGAAGTTTAAAGCCGGATTTGGATACAAAAAGATTTCCCAAGCTTTAAACATCCCAAGGAGCAGTGTGCAAACGATAATATTGAAATGGAAGGAGTATCAGACCACTGCAAATCTACCAAGACCTGGCCGTCCCTCTAAACTTTCAGCTCATACAAGGAGAAGACTGATCAGAGATGCAGCCAAGAGGCCCATGATCACTCTGGATGAACTGCAGAGATCTACAGCTGAGGTGGGAGACTCTGTCCATAGGACAACAATCAGTTGTATATTGCAAAAATCTGGCCTTCATGTAAGAGTGGCAAGAAGAAAGCCATTTCTTAAAGATATCCATAAAAAGTGTTGTTTAAAGTTTGCAACAAGCCACCTGGGAGACACACCAAACATGTGGAAGAAGGTGCTCTGGTCAGATGAAACCAAAATTAAACTTTTTGGCAACAATGCAAAACGTTATGTTTGGCGTAAAAGCAACACAGCTCATCACCATGAACACACCATACCCACTGTCAAACATGGTGGTGGCAGCATCATGGTTTGGGCCTGCTTTTCTTCAGCAGGGACAGGGAAGATGGTTAAAATTGATGGGAAGATGGATGGAGCCAAATACAGGACCATTCTGGAAGATGGAGTCTGCAAAAGACCTGAGACTGGGATGGAGATTTGTCTTCCAACAAGACAATGATCCAAAACATAAAGCAAAATCTACAATGGAATGGTTCAAAAATAAACATATCCAGGTGTTAGAATGGCCAAGTCAAAGTCCAGACCTGAATCCAATCGAGAATCTGTGGAAAGAACTGAAAACTGCTGTTCACAAATGCTCTCCATCCAACCTCACTGAGCTCGAGCTGTTTTGCAAGGAGGAATGGGAAAAAATTTCAGTCTCTCGATTTGCAAAACTGATAGAGACATACCCCAAGCGACTTGCAGCTGTAATCTCAGCAAAAGGTGGCGCTACAATGTATTAACTTAAGGGGGCTGAATAATTTTGCACGCCCAATTTTTCAGTTTTTGATTTGTTAAAATAGTTTGAAATATCAAATAAATGTCGTTCCACTTCATGATTGTGTCCCACTTGTTGTTGATTCTTCACAAAAAAATACAGTTTTATATCTTTATGTTTGAAGCCTGAAATGTGGCAAAAGGTCGCAAAGTTCAAGGGGGCCGAATACTTTCGCAAGGCACTGTACATACTACCTCAATTGGCCCGACTAACCAGTGCTCCCACACATTGGCTACACAGTGTGTCCCGCCACCCACCACCCGCAAACGCTACTGCTACTCTCTGTTCATCATATATGCATAGTCACTTTAACCATATCTTCATGTACATACTACCTCAATAAGCCTGACTAACCGGTGTCTGTATGTAGTCTCGCTACTTTTATAGCCTGACTACTGTATATAGTCTGTCTATTTACTGTTGTTTTATTTCTTTATCTACCTATTGTTCACCTAATAGCTTTTTCACACTATTGTTTAGAGCCTGTAAGTAAGCATTTCATTGTAAGGTCTACACTTGTTGAATTCGGTGCACGTGACAAGTAAACTTTGATTTGATTTATTGTTCAAATAAACAGCAAACCTGGTTTCAAAAAACAGATAAATCAACACCTTGCGGCGCAACGCCTCTCCCCTATTTGACCCTGATAGTTTGTGTGTATGCATTGATATGTAGGCTACGCGTGCCTTTATAAAAAACGTATGTAGTTATGTCCTAGAGCTGTTCTTGTCTATTGATGTTCTGTATATGTCATTCTGTATTATGTTTTGTTTGGACCCCAGGAATAGTAGCTGCTGCTTTTGGAACGGCTAATGGGGATCCTAATAAAATACAAAATACCAAATACTATCTCTGCTCTCCTCCCCAGTCCATCTCCTCTCCTCCCCAGTCCATCTCCTCTCCTGCCCAGTCCATCTCCTCTCCTCCCCAGTCCATCTCCTCTCCTCCCCAGTCCATCTCCTCTCCTGCCCAGTCCATCTCCTCTCCTCCCCAGTCCATCTCCTCTCCTCCCCAGTCCATCTCCTCTCCTCCCCAGTCCATCTCCTCTCCTCCCCAGTCCATCTCCTCTCCTCCCCAGTCCATCTCCTCTCCTCCCCAGTCCATCTCCTCTCCTCCCCAGTCCATCTCCTCTCCTCCCCAGTCCATCTCCTCTCCTCCCCAGTCCATCTCCTCTCCTCCCCAGTCCATCTCCTCTCCTCCCCAGTCCATCTCCTCTCCTCCCCAGTCCATCTCCTCTCCTCCCCAGTCCATCCATCTCCTCCCCAGTCTCCTCCTCCCCAGTCCATCTCCTCTCCTCCCCAGTCCATCTCCTCTCCTCCCCAGTCCATCTCCTCTCCTCCCCAGTCCATCTCCTCTCCTGCCCAGTCCATCTCCTCTCCTCCCCAGCCCAGTCCATCTCCTCTCCTCCCCAGTCCATCTCCTCTCCTCCCCAGTCCATCTCCTCTCCTCCCCAGTCCATCTCCTCTCCTCCCCAGTCCATCTCCTCTCCTCCCCAGTCCATCTCCTCTCCTCCCCAGTCCATCTCCTCTCCTCCCCAGTCCATCTCCTCTCCTCCCCAGTCCATCTCCTCTCCTCCCCAGTCCATCTCCTCTCCTCCCCAGTCCATCTCTCCCTCCCCAGTCCATCTCCTCCCCCCAGTCCATCTCCTCTCCTCCCCAGTCCATCTCCTCTCCTCCCCAGTCCATCTCCTCTCCTCCCCAGTCCATCTCCTCTCCTCCCCAGTCCCTCCTCTCCTCCCCAGTCCATCTCCTCTCCTCCCCAGTCCATCTCCTCTCCTCCCCAGTCCATCTCCTCTCCTCCCCAGTCCATCCGCTCTCCTGCCCAGTCCATCTCCTCTCCTCCCCAGTCCATCTCCTCTCCTGCCCAGTCCATCTCCTCTCCTCTCCTCCCCAGTCCATCTCCTCTCCTGCCCAGTCCATCTCCTCTCCTCCCCAGTCCCCAGTCCATCTCCTCTCCTGCCCAGTCCATCTCCTCTCCTCCCCAGTCCATCTCCTCTCCTTCCCACTCCATCTCATCTCCTTCCCACTCCATCTCCTCCCCCCCAGTTCCCACCATCCATCTCCCTCCCCCTTCCCACCAGTCCATCTCCTCCCCCCCAGTTCCCACCATCCCTCTCCTCCCCAGTCCATCTCCTTCCCCCAGTCCATCCCATCTCCTCTCCTTCCCCCCAGTCCATCTCCATCTCCTCCCCTTCCCACTGCCTCTCCTCTCCTCCCCACTCCCTCTCCTCCCCAGTCCGTCTCCTCTCCTCCCCAATCCCTCTCCCCTCCTTCCCACTCACTCTCCCCTACCTCATCACTCCATCTTCTCTCCTCCAAACTCCCTCTCCCCTACCTCCTCACTCCATCTCCTCCCCTCCACACTCCCTCTTCCCTACCTCCTCACTCCATCTCCTTTCCTCCCCAGTCTGTCCATCTGTCTCCTCTCCTCCACACTCCCTCTCCCCTACCTTCTCACTCCATCTCCTCTCCACCCCAGTCATCTCCTCCCCACTCACTCTCCTCTCCCATCCTCTACCAACTTCTTCTCACCTCCCATTTCCTTCCTTATCCTCCCCTTCTCTTCAGTGCGATGACGGAGTGTTTAGGGTTGTCTGTCTGTCATAAATTACATGTAAACCTCATTAGCCAGCCTCCCTCTATGTGTGTTTCGAGGGGAAGTGCATGGGTGCGTGTGTGTCTGTGTGTGTGTGTGAGTGCAACCATGTGTTTCTGTACATTGAGTCCTCAGTGGTGTCGTGGCATGATGCGATGACGATTATTTTATCAAATCAATTAACTATTTTTAATTATTATGATGCTTAAATTAATAATGCAACAATTAACTCATTAGCAATCTTGGGGCACCACGGAAAAAGTTTGTTTAACCTCTAGCGACGAGCAATCCCGTATCCAGGAGCGTAATCATAGCCTCAAGCGCATTACCATAACACTTTTCCTATTCATGAAAATCGCAAATGAAATTAAATAAATATATTCAAACACAAGCTTAGCCTTTTGTTAACAACACTGTCATCTCAGATTTTCAAAATATGTGTTACAGCCAACACAAGACAAGCATTTGTGTAAGTTTATCATGGCATAATGCTATGCTAGCTCTGCTGGCAGCAGGCAACATGTTCATGAAAATAAGAAAAGCAACCAAATTAAATAATTTACCTTTGAAGAACTTTGGATGCTTTCACTCAGGAGACTCTCAGTTAGATAGCAAATGTTCCTTTTTCCCCAAATATTATTTTTGTAGGCGAAATAGCTCCCGTTTGTTCATCATGCTTGGCTGAGAAATCGACCGGAAAATGCTACCATTACAACGCCAAACTTTTTTCAAAATTAACTCCATAATGTCGACAGAAACACGGCAAAAGTTGTTTAAGATCAATCCTCAAGGTGTTTTTAACATATGTATTCGATAATATATCCGTCGAGGCAGTTGGTTTCTCATAAGAAACGATTGGAAAAATGGCTACCTCAGTATTTTACGCAAGGTTTTCTCCGGGAGACACCATGCGACCACTCTCCCTATATGGTCTCTTACAGCCATTCCCCAATGGAAATGCATAAAAAGACGTCACAATGCTGTAGACACCTTGGGGAAAACGTGGAAAACATAAGCTGACTCCTAGCTCCTTCACAGCCATATAAGGAGTCATTGGCATGAGGCGGTTTCAAAACATGCGGCACTTCCTGATTGGATTTTTATCTGGGTTTCGCCTGTAACATCAGTTCTGTGGCACTCACAGACAATATCTTTGCAGTTTTGGAAACGTCAGAGTGTTTGCTTTCCAAAGCTGTCAATTATATGCATAGTCGAGCATCTTTTCGTGACAAAATATCTTGTTTAAAACGGGAACGTTTTTCATCCAAAAATTAATAGAGCGCCCCCTATATCCAACTAGTTAATGAGTTACCATTTCCCGAACTCAAGAATATCAGAATATGTCGTTATCATATTAGTCAACTATTAATTATTATTACCTCATATCAGTCTCATTCTGAATGTCTCATAATCCATTAAATCTGCACGATCCCTAGTCTACATGATGACTCAGCGATACACAAATTGGCTTAATTATTTATTTACTAACTAACTAAATAATCACACGGAATTACATAAACACACACACGGGATAGATGATACATTGATTATTAACATAATGGTTGGGTTAAATGTGGAAGACACATTTCTGTTAATGATGTTCAGTTGTACAACTGACTAGGTATCCCCCTTTCCCTTTCCTAATGTAATGAAAAGTCTCTAGTGGACTAACCCGATATGACAGCTTGTTACACAGTGAAAGGGGTGGGGAAAGAACTATCATACATCCAGTTGAATAACACGCTCATCATAAATATGGATATTTAGCACCCTAACAACCGCTCATTCGGATTTAAAAATGCAACACATATTTACACTTGTATGTCTTTGTTGTCTCTCTGTTGAAATCGCCCGGTCCGTCTATGGGGAGAAATTCGACAGAAATTCTCTGGTTGTTTAAGTCTCTGGTTGTCTGTTTGACTGGATCCTTCAGACGTTCCAATGGTCATTTGATGGGATCTCCCTCCTGTCTTTGGTCAAAGTTCTAGACTACTTTACATTACAGCTGTAGACTGTGAATGTCTTCACCTTCACGCTGTTGAACCATTTCCACATGTAGCCACTGCTCCACATTTTCTGGTCTAGTGGTTGATTATTCAGGGTACAGCTAAGACCACTTTCCACACCAGTCACAACCCAACATATTTTGGTCTGCGTGACAGTATGTGCTCACATGGGCATGGTTACTGACTGGGTAAAACTTTACATGACAAACAATGATCTAATTTTGAAGGCTAAAATCACATTTTATCTTCTCACAAATAGTTTCATATTTAATCATATAAGTTTTAGAACATTTAAATGTAACTCTGACCAATACATTTTGAAAGCTCTTAAAGTTAAAATGTTTCTATTATAACGTCTTTAATGATATCACCAAACAATAAATAATGATTCAATGTCCAACCTTTTGTTGTTAAAGTTTGGGGCAGAGGCTATCTCTACACACAAAGGATTTTTAGCTTCTCCATATTGCAGTGCAGAGAGAGAGGAAGTTTTTGACCAGTCGTTAAAGTCCTAGAACCGGCCCCACTCCACCACCCAACCCCCCTCTTCCTTCTCTGGTGGGAGAGAGAGGGGGGGCTCTCTTTGATCCTCACCTAGGAGGGAAAGTCATGACAGTGGTTATGTGCTTAATGCTTTAACGTGAGCTAATGTACAGCCTGCATATAATTAGGGCCATGTTTTTAATCAATGTGTTCCTCATCTGTGGTAAATTGTAATGACTATTTACAGGTTTTTACAATCACTTTGGCACTAATTTCGGAACCTCGATGTCATTTTTCAAAACTCTAGACACAACCAATGATCAAAATGCAAATTTTTCAAAACTCTAACACTTTTTCCAATTGCTTCGACTAGACTACTGCTTCGATACTGGGGCGGCAGTGTAGCCTAGTGGTTAGAGCATTGGACTAGTAACCGAAAGGTAACCGAAAGGTTGCAAGTTCAAATCCCTGAGCTGACAAGGTACAAAATCTGTCATTCTGCCCCTGAACAGGCAATTAACCCACTGTTCCTAGGCCGTCGTTGAAAATAAGAATTTGTTCTTAACTGACTTGCCTAGTAAAATAAAGGTAAAATAAAAAAAATAAAAAATAATAAAAAATACGCGTAAAGCTAAGATCATTTGTTCATTGAACAAAAATCACCTGTTCAAAATGACACAACTTAACATCAAAGTATTACCATTTCAAAATGCAATTCACACATTGCATCTGAGATGACTGTTGTCATGACATTGGCCTCTTTGGGTATAGCAAGCCCCATCCCTGCCTCCCCCTTGTCTCCTTCAACTAGGCTGCTGTGGTCAGAGAGAGGTCGTAAATTCCTGAGAAGACTCTGCCACATGGCCACATAGTATAAGAGGCAGAGTAGATTTTCATGGAGCACAAAATCATTTCTTCCACCTCACAGAACTTGAGGTACGAACAAACTTCATGTTCCGGAGAAAGTATAAAAGATCGGTGAAGAATCCAGCTACGAACTGCTCCGTTTGTCACAACTTGGGGAAGCTCCTGGGAGACGTTGTGGCCACATAACCATAACGCTATTTATATAATAGCCTCCGATATGAGGTTTACATGTAATTGTTGTATAAGATGAATCAGTGAGTATTATACTGTTTGTATAATTGTGTAATATGATTTTGGACTGTTTAATGGAGGAAAACTCAAAAAGGGGATTGGAGTTAACTGAATCAGAGGACCGACCCTGAGCCCAGTTAGGGTCAGGCGTCCTGGGACAGCCCTTTCATGCCTTCCGAATTAAACCACACTCAGGTTTTCGATCAGCAGACCGAGCTTACCTCAATTACGAGATGGCTAAAGGTTGCAGACCATGTTTTTCTCCATTAGGAGGAGACAAAGGTTGTAGACCATTGCTGAATCTTTTAACCATACCACGTGGTTAAACTCTTAGACTATCGATACCAACAGAATAAGAACAAGTCTTTGATATTAATTACTAGTCTGCAACTAGGAATTTGGTATTATTGAATGCGAAGAGTGACAACCGCCGAAACATCAATTCTATAACGAAACAAATGAATGTCACTCTGAACAATCCACTCTAACCACAACCGAGAGAGAGAGGAGAGAGACGGACAATTCTACAAAAGAAACAAACTTTTCACCAGCGATCAAGACGACACACTGAGCGTAAATATATATATATTGATTGCAATTGTTCCCGAATGAGTGAGCGTTCATGTGCAAAGGATTAGCATTTCAATTGTTATAATTATCACTCTGTAGTGACTTCTTAGTCGACCCCCACTTCCCTTTTGTCTTACAAGCCGCCATGCCGGTTTAGCCCACTAGGGCACATTCCCCTATCATTTCTTGTAACCACATTTACCTTGTTTGTTTGTTTGTTTATGCATTTCTGTGAATTACTCAATTAGTAATATATAAATGATTTAAGACAATTGATGTATGGATGACTCATAGTGAAGACTGGGTTTGTGCAGATAACCAACCATTTACAACGTTTGGAATGAGACTAACGTGAGGTAAAGTAAATAATTCATTAATTCGAAGACTAATTGATCAGATAAAATATCTGAAAAGTTATTTTAGGAAATGATAACTTTGTAATCTGAATATTTTTCCTTGGTGCCCCGACTTCCTAGTAATTACAGTTACATGATTAATTAGTCTAATCGGGTAATACTAATTACAGAGAATCTTTGATAAAAACTATCAGTCTTCAGTTAATGATAGTAAAGACACGACACTGTCTATTAATTTCATTACAATGACCTAACAATCAATTGATACAACTGCTCAAAATGATAAGTAACTGTTGCGTTACTCTTAATGCATAGTTTTATTGAAACTGACAAACAATATTCCATGTTTAGATCATGAAAGTTTCAGGATAACGAGATCCATTGACACCAATTACCGTGGAACATGAACCAATTGGACTACATTATCTATGGCTGTAATACTTCATCATCATTCTTTATCAGACACTGTTTCTATGGTCCAATGTACCACTTTTCCAGACCATTTTTTCAGATTTGAAATTACTGTACACTCACCGGCCACTTTATTAGACTACTGATATTACCTGGTGTTGGTCAGCATGAGATGCAGGGCACAGTGCTCAGTTTGACTAGACTGCTGATATTACCTGGTATTGGTCAGCGTGAGAAGCAGGGCACAGTGCTCAGTTTGACTAGACTACTGATATTACCTGGTATTGGTCAGCGTGAGAAGCAGGGCACAGTGCTCAGTTTGACTAGACTACTGATATTACCTGGTGTTGTTCAGCGTGAGAAGCAGGGCACAGTGCTCAGTTTGACTAGACTACTGATATTACCTGGTGTTGTTCAGCGTGAGAAGCAGGGCACAGTGCTCAGTTTGACTAGACTACTGATATTACCTGGTGTTGGTCAGCGTGAGAAGCAGGGCACAGTGCTCAGTTTGACTAGACTACTGATATTACCTGGTGTTGGTCAGCGTGAGAAGCAGGGCACAGTGCTCAGTTTGACTAGACTACTGATATTACCTGGTGTTGGTGAGCGTGAGAAGCAGGGCACAGTGCTCAGTTTGACTAGACTACTGATATTACCTGGTGTTGTTCAGCGTGAGAAGCAGGGCACAGTGCTCAGTTTGACTAGACTACTGATATTACCTGGTGTTGGTCAGCGTGAGAAGCAGGGCACAGTGCTCAGTTTGACTAGACTACTGATATTACCTGGTGTTGGTCAGCGTGAGAAGCAGGGCACAGTGCTCAGTTTGACTAGACTACTGATATTACCTGGTGTTGGTCAGCGTGAGAAGCAGGGCACAGTGCTCAGTTTGACTAGACTACTGATATTACCTGGTGTTGATCAGCGTGAGAAGCAGGGCACAGTGCTCAGTTTGACTAGACTACTGATATTACCTGGTGTTGGTCAGCGTGAGAAGCAGGGCACAGTGCTCAGTTTGACTAGACTACTGATATTACCTGGTGTTGATCAGCGTGAGAAGCAGGGCACAGTGCTCAGTTTGACTAGACTACTGATATTACCTGGTGTTGGTCAGCGTGAGAAGCAGGGCACAGTGCTCAGTTTGACTAGACTACTGATATTACCTGGTGTTGGTCAGCGTGAGAAGCAGGGCACAGTGCTCAGTTTGACTAGACTACTGATATTACCTGGTGTTGGTGAGCGTGAGAAGCAGGGCACAGTGCTCAGTTTGACTAGACTACTGATATTACCTGGTGTTGGTGAGCGTGAGAAGCAGGGCACAGTGCTCAGTTTGACTAGACTACTGATAATACCTGGTGTTGGTCAGAATGCAACATGACTTGAAGATCAGTGACTTTCAACACAGTTACATGCTTCGTTCCACACTGAAGGAGAGGACCCATCAGTTGTCACAAAAAATGAGAGGTATTTTCAGGAGGTAGAAAGAACTTTACATGAGCAAAAATAAATGTGAATTAGCAATTTGTCACGCTTGAATGGACCGGTGCATGCTACATTTGGATCGGTTTGGGGTCCGCAGAATAATGCAGTCATATCTTAAACATTTCAATTGGGGACTGACTCGTATTGGTTAATCTTTACAATCCCTACTATTTAGCAAGCTGTTATGTCTATCTGTATGCATGGGATGAGACTACAGGAATGATTCGAATGAATATTCATCTTTATAGAGTCCTGCTGTTACAATGTCTTACCCTAGTTGGTGTCTTATCTGCCCCGGACAAGGTCACTACATGGGACACACACACACACACACACACACACACACACACACACACACACACCCACACACTAAAGTCATGTCTTCTCTGCTCTACTCCAGATCGTTGAACAGGGGAAGAATGCTAAGAGTTACCACTACATCCTGGCCAACCTGGTAAGATCTCTCTACTGTATCTATGTATCTCCATCTCTCTCTCCCTCTGTCTCTCCCTCTCTCTCTCTCCCTCTCTATTTATATATTATCTCAACACAATTCAATTCAAGGGCTTTATTGGCATGGGAAACATATGTTAACATTGCCAAAGCAAGTGAAATAGATAATAAACAAAAGTTAAATAAACAATAAAACATGTTTTACAACAAACATTGCACTCACAGAAGTTCCAAAATAATGAAGACATTTCAAATGTCATATTATTTCTATATACAGTGTTGCAATGATGTGCAAATAGTTAAAGTACAAAATGGAAAATAAATAAACATAAATATGGGTTGTATTTACAATGGTGTTTGTTTTTCACTGGTTGCCCTTTTCTTGTAGCAACAGGTCTCAAATCTTGCTGCTGTGGGAAAATATGTCTCTAATATGGTCATACATTTGGCAGGAGGTTAGGAAGTGCAGCTCAGTTTCCACCTCATTTTGTGGGCAGTGTGCATATAGCCTGTCTTCTCTTGAGAGGCAGGTCTGCCTACAGCAGCCTTTCTCAATAGCAAGGCTATGCTCACTAAGTCTGTACATAGTCAAAGCTTTCCTTATTTTGGGTCAGTCACAGTGGTCAGGTATTCTGCCACTGTGTACTCTCTGTTTAGGGCCAAATAGCATTCTAGTTGGCTCTGTTTTTTGTTAATTCTTTCCAATGTGTCAAGTAATTATATTTTTCTTTTCTCATTATTTGGTTGGGTCTATTTGTGTTGCTGTCCTGGGGCTCTGTGGGGTCTGTTTGTGTTTGTGAACAGAGCCCCAGGACCAGCTTGCTTAGGGGACTCTTCCTCAGGTTCATCTCTCTGTAGGTGATGGCTTTGTTATGGAAGGTTTGGGAATCGCTTCCTTTTAGGTGGTTGTAGAATTTAACAGCTCTTTTCAGGTTTTTGATAATTAGCGTGTTTCAGCCTAATTCTGCTCTGCATGCATTATTTGGAGTGTTACATTGTACACAGAGGATATTTTTACAGAATTCTGCATGAATTCCTGGTTAATGAGCGGACCCCAAACCTCACAACCATAAAGGGTAATGTGTTCTATAACTGTTTCAAGTATTTTTAGCCAGATCCTAATTGGTATGTCAAATGTTCTATTCTTTCTGATGGCATTGAAGGCCCTTCTTGCCTTGTCTCAGATCGTTCACAGCTCTGTGGAAGTTACCTGTGGCCGAGGTATGTCTAGTTATTTGTGTGCGACACTCTCTGTCTTTCTCTGTCTCTCTCTCTCTGTCTCTGTCTCTATTTCTAGCTCTGCTTTATCTCTCTGTGGATTCTACAGATGTTGTCCTGTGTAATATGTGTGATACATCCCAATGTGTTGATAGTACAATAAGACATGGTATCCACTCTGCCCCAAGTGGGTGGAAACGTGATGAATAAATCCATTTGTACCAAGACAAGTATGACTCTTCATATTCTGAAGGTTCTGTGAGGCCTTTCTCTGACATGTCATTAACATTCTATCCAAAGGAAAATATGTCGGAACCCAACACATTGATAATAAGAGCTCTGTTGACTGAGCCATGCCACTTCTCACAGTAACTTTTTGAAGATTTAACAAAAGGATAAATTAGCTGAATTCAATTTAAAAGGCTTTGAAAATTAAAAGCTCAGTGGTCCGTTGACATTTCACAGAGATATACTTGTTTTTTGAGGAATTTTGCATTAACATGAAAAGTGTATCCTAAAATATGAAAATATTACAAGTCATGTCTCAAAATTGATGTCTATCTTACCCTCTACACACCCTCTGAATACACGTCTCTGTAGTCTACCGAGTCAGACCATTCATACTGCTGCTGGAAGAGCTGTCTGCGAAGAGGATTGCAATCCCCTGCCTTGATTGACTGACTGTGACTGTCTTGAAATGCTGCACAACACACACACGCACACACACACACACACACACACACACACACACACACACACACACACACACACACACACACACACACACACACACACACACACACACACACACACACACACTCTCTCAGCCGCCAGCCACTGAGAGACAGACAGACAGTAGAGGGTCAGTGAGTAAATGTGAGCAGGGTAATGTGCATTAGCTGTATTTGTCTGCTATGGTCGTCCCAGGGCACCGCTCATACAACCTCCCCATGGACACTAAATACAGCAGAACATTGGTATCAACAGAAAGCATGGGTTGTGTCCCAAATGGCACCATATTTCTTTTATACTGCACTACATTTCCCTTTATAGCGCATTATATAGGGAATAGGGTGCCATTTGGCACACTGAAATGGTAAAACACCAATAATATGCTGGCTCACTGTGATTCGCTCAGTATCCCTCTCATCTGGTCAGTTTGTTAGGATGAAGTGGAAGTGATGAAGCTATAAAGTCTTGTGTTCAAACTACCTGCGTTCTCCATAATGGTTCTATTAAAATGACTTTTCTGTGTCCTACCTTAGTGCAGCTGTCGTATTTACGTGTGTGTGTGTGTGTGTGTGTGTGTGTGTGTGTGTGTGTGTGTGTGTGTGTGTGTGCGTGTGTGTGTGTGTGTGTGTGTGTGTGTGTGTGTGTGTGTGCCTGCTTGTTTGCATCTATGGGATGCAAACAAGCACCTTTTACGCTAAACCTACTCTCTGTTCATCATATATGCATAGTCACTTTAACCATATCTACATGTACATACTACCTCAATCAGCCTGACTAACCGGTGTCTTGCTACTTTTATAGCCTCGCTACTGTATATAGTCTGTCTTTTTACAGTTTTATTTCTTTACTTACCTATTGTTCACCTAACACCTTTTTTTGCACTATTGGTTAGAGCCTGTAAGTAAACATTTCACTGTAAGGTCTACTACACCTGTTGTATTTGGCGCACATGACAAATAAACGTGATTTGATTTGAGTGTGTGTGCCTGTCTCTGTGTGTGTATGTCTCCATCTCTTAGTCTTTCTGTGTGTGTATGTCTCCACCTCTTAGTCTTTCTGTGTGTGTCTAGGAAGTCTATATCAAATGGTTCCACTCCATGTCTGTGAGGAGTGGTTTCTATAGTAACCAGCTCAGTTCAGTGCACTTCATTAGCTAACACATGGAGCAGAAAAATACACACTTCTCTTCTTCTCTTCTCTCTCCTTCACTCTCTCCTCTCAACATTCAACTGAGACATATGGACACCTGGTTGTACTGGTACTTCAGGGAGAAGGAGGAGAGGAGAGGAGAGGGAGATGAGTGGGGGGTAGGGAGTAGAGGGAGCAGGCCCATTAGGCATAAGAAGGAGAGGAGTGGGGGGTAGGGAGTAGAGGGAGCAGGCCCATTAGGCATAAGAAGGAGAGGAGTGGGGGGTAGGGAGTAGAGGGAGAAGGCCCATTAGGTATAAGAAGGAGAGGAGTGGGGGGTAGGGAGTAGAGGGAGCAGGCCCATTAGGCATAAGAAGGAGAGGAGTGGGGGTAGGGAGTAGAGGGAGCAGGCCCATTAGGCATAAGAAGGAGAGGAGTGGGGGTAGGGAGTAGAGGGAGCAGGCCCATTAGGCATAAAAAGGAGAGGAGTGGGGGGAGCAGGCCCATTAGGCATAAGAAGGAGAGGAGTGGGGAGTAGAGGGAGCAGGCCCATTAGGCATAAGAAGGAGAGGAGTGGGGGTAGGGAGTAGAGGGAGCAGGCCCATTAGGCATAAGAAGGAGAGGAGTGGGGGGTGGGGAGTAGAGGGAGCAGGCCCATTAGGTATAAGAAGGAGAGGAGTGGGGGGTAGGGAGTAGAGGGAGCAGGCCCATTAGGCATAAGAAGGAGAGGAGTGGGGGTAGGGAGTAGAGGGAGCAGGCCCATTAGGCATAAGAAGGAGAGGAGTGGGGGTGGGGAGTAGAGGGAGCAGGCCCATTAGGCATAAGAAGGAGAGGAGTGGGGGGTAGGGAGTAGAGGGAGCAGGCCCATTAGGTATAAGAAGGAGAGGAGTGGGGGGTAGTGAGTAGAGGGAGCAGGCCCATTAGGTATAAGAAGGAGAGGAGTGGGGGGTAGGGAGTAGAGGGAGCAGGCCCATTAGGTATAAGAAGGAGAGGAGTGGGGGTAGGGAGTAGAGGGAGCAGGCCCATTAGGCATAAGAAGGAGAGGATTGGGGGTAGGGAGTAGAGGGAGCAGGCCCATTAGGCATAAGAAGGAGAGGAGTGGGGGGTAGGGAGTAGAGGGAGCAGGCCCATTAGGTATAAGAAGGAGAGGAGTGGGGGGTAGGGAGTAGAGGGAGCAGGCCCATTAGGCATAAGAAGGAGAGGAGTGGGGGGTAGGGAGTAGAGGGAGCAGGCCCATTAGGTATAAGAAGGAGAGGAGTGGGGGGTAGGGAGTAGAGGGAGCAGGCCCATTAGGCATAAGAAGGAGAGGAGTGGGGGGTAGGGAGTAGAGGGAGCAGGCCCATTAGGCATAAGAAGGAGAG
This sequence comes from Oncorhynchus masou masou, assembly GCF_036934945.1. Lineage (NCBI taxonomy): Eukaryota > Metazoa > Chordata > Actinopteri > Salmoniformes > Salmonidae > Oncorhynchus > Oncorhynchus masou. Next base: position 16,061,494 of record NC_088220.1, on the reverse strand, counting down.
GAGTGGGGGGTAGGGAGTAGAGGGAGCAGGCCCATTAGGCATAAGAAGGAGAGGAGTGGGGGGTAGGGAGTAGAGGGAGCAGGCCCATTCGGCATAAGAAGGAGAGGAGTGGGGGGTAGGGAGTAGAGGGAGCAGGCCCATTAGGCATAAGAAGGAGAGGAGTGGGGAGTAGAGGGAGCAGGCCCATTAGGTATAAGAAGGAGAGGAGTGGGGAGTAGAGGGAGCAGGCCCATTAGGTATAAGAAGGAGAGAAGTGGGGAGTAGAGGGAGCAGGCCCATTAGGTATAAGAAGGAGAGGAGTGGGGAGTAGGGAGTAGAGGGAGCAGGCCCATTAGGTATAAGAAGGAGAGGAGTGGGGGTAGGGAGTAGAGGGAGCAGGCCCATTAGGCATAAGAAGGAGAGGAGTGGGGGGTAGGGAGTAGAGGGAGCAGGCCCATTAGGAATAAGAAGGAGAGGAGTGGGGAGTAGAGGGAGCAGGCCCATTAGGTATAAGAAGGAGAGGAGTGGGGGGTAGGGAGTAGAGGGAGCAGGCCCATTAGGTATAAGAAGGAGAGGAGTGGGGGGTGGGGAGTAGAGGGAGCAGGCCCATTAGGTATAAGAAGGAGAGGAGTGGGGGGTAGGGAGTAGAGGGAGCAGGCCCATTAGGCATAAGAAGGAGAGGAGTGGGGGGTAGGGAGTAGAGGGAGCAGGCCCATTAGGTATAAGAAGGAGAGGAGTGGGGGGTAGGGAGTAGAGGGAGCAGGCCCATTAGGTATAAGAAGGAGAGGAGTGGGGAGTAGGGAGTAGAGGGAGCAGGCCCATTAGGCATAAGAAGGAGGGGAGTAGGGAGTAGGGAGTAGAGGGAGCAGGCCCATTAGGCATAAGAAGGAGAGGAGTGGGGGGTAGGGAGTAGAGGGAGCAGGCCCATTAGGCATAAGAAGGAGAGGAGTGGGGGGTAGGGAGTAGAGGGAGCAGGCCCATTAGGCATAAGAAGGAGAGGAGTGGGGGTAGGGAGTAGAGGGAGCAGGCCCATTAGGCATAAGAAGGAGAGGAGTGGGGGTGGGGAGTAGAGGGAGCAGGCCCATTAGGTATAAGAAGGAGAGGAGTGGGGGTAGGGAGTAGAGGGAGCAGGCCCATTAGGCATAAGAAGGAGAGGAGTGGGGGGTAGGGAGTAGAGGGAGCAGGCCCATTAGGCATAAGAAGGAGAGGAGTGGGGGGTAGGGAGTAGAGGGAGCAGGCCCATTAGGCATAAGAAGGAGAGGAGTGGGGGGTAGGGAGTAGAGGGAGCAGGCCCATTAGGCATAAGAAGGAGAGGAGTAGGGGGTAGGGAGTAGAGGGAGCAGGCCCATTAGGTATAAGAAGGAGAGGAGTGGGGGAGTAGGGAGTAGAGGGAGCAGGCCCATTAGGTATAAGAAGGAGAGGAGTGGGGAGTAGGGAGTAGGGAGTAGAGGGAGCAGGCCCATTAGGTATAAGAAGGAGAGGAGTGGGGGGTAGGGAGTAGAGGGAGCAGGCCCATTAGGTATAAGAAGGAGAGGAGTGGGGGGTAGGGAGTAGAGGGAGCAGGCCCATTAGGTATAAGAAGGAGAGGAGTGGGGGGTAGGGAGTAGAGGGAGCAGGCCCATTAGGTATAAGAAGGAGAGGAGTGGGGGGTAGGGAGTAGAGGGAGCAGGCCCATTAGGTATAAGAAGGAGAGGAGTGGGGGGTAGGGAGTAGAGGGAGCAGGCCCATTAGGCATAAGAAGGAGAGGGAGTGGGGGGTAGGGAGTAGAGGGAGCAGGCCCATTAGGTATAAGAAGGAGAGGAGTGGGGGGTAGGGAGTAGAGGGAGCAGGCCCATTAGGCATAAGAAGGAGAGGGAGTGGGGGGTAGGGAGTAGAGGGAGCAGGCCCATTAGGTATAAGAAGGAGAGGAGTGGGGGGTAGGGAGTAGAGGGAGCAGGCCCATTAGGCATAAGAAGGAGAGGGAGTGGGGGTAGGGAGTAGAGGGAGCAGGCCCATTAGGTATAAGAAGGAGAGGAGTGGGGGGTAGGGAGTAGAGGGAGCAGGCCCATTAGGCATAAGAAGGAGAGGAGTGGGGGGTAGGGAGTAGAGGGAGCAGGCCCATTAGGCATAAGAAGGAGAGGAGTGGGGGTAGGGAGTAGAGGGAGCAGGCCCATTAGGTATAAGAAGGAGAGGAGTGGGGGTAGGGAGTAGAGGGAGCAGGCCCATTAGGCATAAGAAGGAGAGGAGTGGGGGTAGGGAGTAGAGGGAGCAGGCCCATTAGGCATAAGAAGGAGAGGAGTAGGGGGTAGGGAGTAGAGGGAGCAGGCCCATTAGGCATAAGAAGGAGAGGAGTGGGGGTGGGGAGTAGAGGGAGCAGGCCCATTAGGTATAAGAAGGAGAGGAGTGGGGGTAGGGAGTAGAGGGAGCAGGCCCATTAGGCATAAGAAGGAGAGGAGTGGGGGGTAGAGGGAGCAGTGGGGGGTAGGGAGTAGAGGGAGCAGGCCCATTAGGTATAAGAAGGAGAGGAGTGGGGGTAGGGAGTAGAGGGAGCAGGCCCATTAGGCATAAGAAGGAGAGGAGTGGGGGGTAGGGAGTAGAGGGAGCAGGCCCATTAGGCATAAGAAGGAGAGGAGTGGGGGGTAGGGAGTAGAGGGAGCAGGCCCATTAGGCATAAGAAGGAGAGGAGTGGGGGGTAGGGAGTAGAGGGAGCAGGCCCATTAGGTATAAGAAGGAGAGGAGTGGGGGGTAGGGAGTAGAGGGAGCAGGCCCATTAGGCATAAGAAGGAGAGGAGTGGGGGGTAGGGAGTAGAGGGAGCAGGCCCATTAGGTATAAGAAGGAGAGGAGTGGGGGTGGGGAGTAGAGGGAGCAGGCCCATTAGGTATAAGAAGGAGAGGAGTGGGGGGTAGGGAGTAGAGGGAGCAGGCCCATTAGGCATAAGAAGGAGAGGAGTGGGGGTAGGGAGTAGAGGGAGCAGGCCCATTAGGTATAAGAAGGAGAGGAGTGGGGGGTAGGGAGTAGAGGGAGCAGGCCCATTAGGCATAAGAAGGAGAGGAGTGGGGGGTAGGGAGTAGAGGGAGCAGGCCCATTAGGCATAAGAAGGAGAGAAGGGGGAGAGAAAGAGAATACAATTCTGGTTGATGGTGTTAAGAATAGCAGACCACAGAAAGTTTCATCAAAGAGGGCAGGCAGGGATCAACATTATAACGGTTTCCTGTGGTTCTGGAACTTCTACCAGACAGACAGTCACAGTCGGAGGCTGAAGGGCAGAGCAGTCGACAGCACCACTTCCACTACCACAAAGATCTGAGGCTACAGAGTTCGCTTCTCCTGTCTCCTGCTGTACATCAGTCCTTCTGTCTCTGTGTGTGACTGCTTCTGTCTGTACATCAGTATTTCTGTGTCTGTGTGTGACTGCTTCTGTCTGTACATCAGTCTTTCTGTGTCTGTGTGTGACTGCTTCTGTCTGTACATCAGTATTTCTGTGTCTGTACAGAGTGTGACTGTTCTGTCTGTACATCAGTCTTTCTGTGTCTGTGTGTGACTGCTTCTGTCTGTACATCAGTCTTTCTGTGTCTGTGTGTGACTGCTTCTGTCTGTACATCAGTCTTTCTGTGTCTGTTTGTGACTGCTTCTGTCTGTACATCAGTCTTTCTGTGTCTGTGTGTGACTGCTTCTGTCTGTACATCAGTCTTTCTGTATCTCTGTGTGTGACTGCTTCTGTCTGTACATCAGTCTTTCTGTGTCTGTGTGTGACTGCTTCTGTCTGTACATCAGTCTTTCTGTGTCTGTGTGTGACTGCTTCTGTCTGTACATCAGTCTTTCTGTGTCTGTGTGTGACTGCTTCTGTCTGTACATCAGTCTTTCTGTCTCTGTGCGTGACTGCTTCTGTCTGTACATCAGTCTTTCTGTGTCTGTGTGTGACTGCTTCTGTCTGTACATCAGTCTTTCTGTGTCTGTGTGTGACTGCTTCTGTCTGTACATCAGTCTTTCTGTGTCTCTGTGTGTGACTGCTTCTGCCTGCATCTGATTCACCATGCAGCAGATTACCTTGAATCTGTCTTCTCTCTCAATTCAATTCAAGGGGCTTTATTGGCATGGGAAACATGTGTTAACATTGCCAAAGCAAGTGAGGTAGATAATATACAAAAATGAAATAAACAATACAAATTAACAGTAAACATTACACATACAGAAGTTTCAAAACAATAAAGACATTTCAAATGTGTTGTAACTATGTGCAAATGCTTAAAGTACAGAAGGGAAAATAAATAAGCATAATTATTACGTGTTGTATTTACAATGGTGTTTGTTCTTCACTGGATTCCCTTTTCTTGTGGCAACAGGTCAAAAATCTTGCTGCTGTGATGGTACACTGTGGTATTTCACCCAGTAGATATGGGAGTTTATCAAAATTGGTTTTGTTTTCAAATTCTTTGTGGATCTGTGTAATCTGAGGGAAATATGTCTCTCTAATATGGTCATATATTTGGCAGGAGGTTAGGAAGTGCAGCTCAGTTTCCACCTCATTTTGTGGGCAGTGTTCACATAGCCTGTCTTCTCTTGAGAGCCATGTCAGCCTACGGCGGCCTTTCTCAATAGCAAGGCTATGCTCACTGAGTCTGTACATAGTCAAAGCTTTCCTTACGTTTGGGTCAGTCACAGTGGTCAGGTATTCTGCCACTGTGTACTCTCTGTTTAGGGTCAGTCACAATGGTCAGGTATTCTGCCACTGTGTACTCTCTGTTTAGGGCCAAAAAGCATTCTAGTTTGCTCTGTTCTTTTGTTAATTCTTTCCAATGTGTCAAGTAATTATCTTTTTGTTTTCTCATGATTTGCTTGGGTCTAATTGTGCTGCTGTCCTGGGGCTCTGTGGGGTGTGTTTGTGTTTGTGAACAGAGCCCCAGGACCAGCTTGCTTTGGGGACTCTTCTCCAGGTTCATCTCTCTGTAGGTGATGGCTTTGTTATGGAAGGTTTGGGAATCGCTTCATTTTAGGTGGTCGTAGAATTTAACATTTACATTACATTTAAGTCATTTAGCAGACGCTTTTATCCAGAGCGACTTACAAATTGGTGAATTCACCTTCTGACATCCAGTGGAACAGCCACTTTACAATAGTGCATCTAAATCATTAAGGGGGGGGGGGGTGAGAAGGATTACTTACTTAATATCTCTTTTCTGGATTTTGACAATTAGTGGGTATCGGCCTAATTCTGCTCTGCATGCATTGTTTGGTGTTCTACGTTGTACACGGAGGATTTGGTTTTGCAGAATTCTGCATGCAGAGTCTCAATTTGGTGTTTGTCTCATTTTGTGAAGTCTTGGTTGGTGAGCGGACCCCAGACCTCACAACCATAAAGGGCAATGGGCTCTATAACTGACTCAAGTATTTTTAGCCAGATCCTAATTGGTATGTTGAATTTTATGTTCCTTTTGATGGCATAGAATTTCCTTATTGCCTTGTCTCTCTTGCAGTGCATTCAATGTAATTGGAGAATCCAGTTGGTTCTGGGAGCCTTTAATAGTTGATTCTAAGATTTGTATTGATCATGTATATGTTTAAGCTGGTTGTTCTTTGTTATAGGGCCAAAATGTTTTGAGGAGTTGTTTATCCATACATCTCCATTTTGGATAGATGACTCTTCGTGTTGTTGTTTGTTTAGTGTTTTCCAATTTTCCCAGAAGTGATTTCTGACGTGCTGTTCCTTCTTTTTCCGTAGTGTATTTCTGTACTGTTTTCGTGATTCACCATAGTGAAGTCGTAGGCTCAGGTTGGATAGGTTTCTCAATTTATTTCTTAGATTTTTGCATTCTTCATCAAACCATTTGTCATTGTTGTTCATTTTCTTAGGATATCTGCTTGACATTTTAAGATTTTATAGGGAAGCTGAGAGGTCAAATATACTCTTAAGGTTTTCTATTGCTAAGTTTACACTTTCACTATTACAGTGAACCATTTTGTCCAGGAAGTTGTCTAGATGGGATTGAATTTGTTTTTGCCTAATAGTTTTTTGGTAGATTTCCACACTACTTTCCTTCTATGTATAGCACATCTTAATGTCATTCAGTTTCTTTGGCTTTGATGCCTCATGAATGAGCATAGCTCTATTCTAGAAGTGTGATTTTGCTGTGGTCTGATGTCAGTGGACAGACAGACTGTGAACGCTCTATGTGACGTTGGATTCAGGTCAGTGATAAAGTAGTCTACAGTTACTGCCAAGAGAATCGCTTCCTTTTAGGTGGTTGTCGAATTTAACGTCTCTTTTCTGGATTTTGATTATTAGCGGGTATCGGCCCATTTCTGCTCTGCATGCATTATTTGGTGTTTTACGTTGTACCCTGAGGATATTTTTTTCAGAATTCTGCATGCAGTCTCAATATGGTGTTTGTCCTACCAAAGGAGTCTCCTCGAAGCCTAATATTGACTATGTACATACCCAGCGTCCAACAGAGCTGCATTTTTGTTGGTTATGTTGTCGTAGTTGTGTCGAGGGGGGCATATGGGGGAAGGAATGCTGTCACCTCCAGGTATGTATTTGTCCCCCCCTGTGTGCTGAGGGTGTCAGGTTCTTGTCCAGTTCTGGCATGTAGTTCGCCACAGACCAGTACATGTCCCTGAGCCTGGAAATGGTTGATCTCCCCCTCTAGGATGGAGAAGCTGTCATCATTAAAGTACATGGATACTGTAGGGGGATATAGGTAGCACACATGAGGACATTTTTCTCTGTTGAGATCATTTCCTTATTAATTTCTAGCCAGATGTAAAATGTTCCCAGGATACCCCATGAGTCTCTTCCCTGTATCACACCTGGTAGTCTGGTGTATGGGACTATCAGCTCTCTGTAACCTAGAGGGCAAACAGTGGGTCTGTCTCTCTCTCTCTCTCCATATCTCTGTCTGTCTGTCTGTCTGTCTGTCTGTCTGTCTGTCTGTCTGTCTGTCTGTCTGTCTGTCTGTCTGTCTGTCTGTCTGTCTGTCTCTCTCTCTCTCTCTCTCTCTGTCTCTCTCTGTCTCTCTCTCTCTCTCTCTCTCTCTCTCTCTCTCTGTCTCCCTCTCTCTGTCTCTCTCTCTCTCTCTCTCCAAAAGAATAAAATACATTTATTTTTGTCATCAACTTTTCTGAAGAGATCGGTCCCATTATATCTGGCAAAAACTGGCGGAATGTTGCAAGGAGGCATGAGGACTGCAGATGTGGCCAGGGCAATAAATTGCAATGTCCGTACTGTGAGACTCCTAAGACAGCGCTACAGGGAGACAGGATTGACAGCTGATCATCCTCGTAGTGACAGACCACTTGTAACAACACCTGCACAGGATCGGTACATCTGAATATCACACCTGTGGGACAGGTACAGGATGGCAACAACAACTGCCGAGTTACACCACAAACGCACAATCCTTCCATCAGTGCTCAGACTGTCCGCAATAGGCTGAGAGAGGCTGGACTGGGGGCTTGTAGGCCTGTTGTAAAGCAGGTTCTCACCAGACATCACCGGCAACAACATCGCCTATAGGCACAAACCCACCGTCGCTTTTTTCTGAGTTCAAAAAGAACCATTCATTTTGTTTGTAAGATTCTGTGACACCTCAGAAGAGAATCAGTAATTCTGTACCACAGAGCAGTGTTTGTCAGGGGTGCGTAACTGGTGGCAGAGTAGTCAGACGCAGGAGAGCAGAACTGGGTAATAACCGGAGCAGTTTAATATACAAAACCACCAGCATCCAGAATAACAACGTATGGGTACAAAACCCATCGCGCCCCAGACAACAATGTGCACAAGCACTTACAACAAACAATTCCACACAAAGACATGGGGGGAACAGAGGGTAAAATACACAACACATAATGAGGGAATGAAAACCAAGTGTGTGGGAAAACAAGACAAAACAAATGAAAAATGGATCGGCGATGGCAAGAAGACCGGTGACGTCGACCACCGAACTCCGCCCGAACAAGGAGAGGAACCGTCTTCGGGAAGAAGTCGTGACAGTGTTTTAGTTCTCAAGACCACATGTTGAGTGTCTCGGTCTTGTTCGGTGTCGGATACATTTGTACTCGGTCTCAGACTGTGAGGACTTGTAATTCCTTCCCGAAACCGGCCAAGACCATCCAAGTGAAAAACTCATAATTATCAGCTTCCATTCAGTCAGCGCACAAAACCACTCCACCAGGCCAAATATATACACTCCTTTTTTTAACATGAACATCTTAACAACCTTTATAGCTATTATAGACAGGTTAGTTCAGTGGTGAACCTATAGGTCTTCAGTGGTGAACCTATAGGTCTTCAGTGGTGAACCTATAGGTCTTCAGTGGTGAACCTATAGGTCTTCAGTGGTGAACCTATAGGTCTTCAGTGTGTGGCAGGTTAGAACAGTGAACCTATAGGTCTTCAGTGTGTGACAGGTTAGTACAGTGGTGAACCTATAGGTCTTCAGTTAGACAGGTTAGTACAGTGGTGAACCTATAGGTCTTCAGTTAGACAGGTTAGAACCTATAGGTCTTCAGTGTGAAAGGTTAGTACAGTGGTGAACCTATAAGGCCTTCAGTGGTGAACCTATAGGTCTTCAGTTGTGAAAGGTTAGTACAGTGGTGAACCTATAGATCTTCAGTGATGAACCTATAGATCTTCAGTGGTGAACCTAACCTAAGGTCTTCAGTGTGTGACAGTTAGGTGAACCTATAGGCCTTCAGTGGTGAACCTATAGATCTTCAGTGGTGAACCTATAGATCTTCAGTGGTGAACCTATAGGTCTTCAGTGGTGAACCTATAGGTCTTCAGTGGTGAACCTATAGATATTCAGTGGTGAACCTATAGGTCTTCAGTGGTGAACCTATAGATCTTCAGTGGTGAACCTATAGATCTTCAGTGGTGAACCTATAGGTCTTCAGTGGTGAACCTATAGTACAGTGGTGAACCTATAGATTCAGTGTGTGGCAGTGGTGAACCTATAGATACAGTGGTGAACCTATAGGCCTTCAGTGGTGTGGTGAACCTATAGATTTCAGTGGTGAACAGTGGTGAACCTATAGTCCTTCAGTGAACCTGTGGCAGGTTAGTACAGTGGTGAACCTATAGGCCTTCAGTGTGTGACAGGTTAGTACAGTGGTGAACCCAGTAGGTCTTCAGTGTGTGACAGGTTTAGTACAGTGGTGAACCTATAGGTCTTCAGTGTGTGACAGGTTAGTACAGTGGTGAACCTATAGGTCTTCAGTGTGACCAATAGGTTTCAGTAACAGTGTGTGAACCTATAGTCCTTCAGTGTGTGAACAGGTTAGTACAGTGGTGAACCTATAGGCCTTCAGTGGTGAACCTATAGGTCTTCAGTGGTGAACCTTAGGCCTACAGTGGTGAACCTATAGGCTTCAGTGTGAACCTTAGTACAGTGGTGAACCTATAGGTCTTCAGTGGTGAACCTATAGGTCTTCAGTGGTGAACCTATAGATCTTCAGTGGTGAACCTATAGGTCTTCAGTGGTGAACCTATAGATCTTCAGTGGTGAACCTATAGGTCTTCAGTGGTGAACATATTGATCTTCAGTGGTGAACCTATAGGTCTTCAGTGTGTAACAGGTTAGTACAGTGGTGAATCTATAGGTCATCAGTGTGACAGGTTAGTACAGTGGTGAACCTATAGGTCTTCAATGTGTGGCAGGTTAGTACAGTGGTGAACCTATAGGCCTTCAGTGTGTGACAGGTTAGTACAGTGGTGAACCTATAGGTCTTCAATGTGTGGCAGGTTAGAATAGTGGTGAACCTATAGGTCTTCAGTGTGTAACAGGTTAGTACAGTGGTGAACCTATAGGTCTTCAGTGTGTAACAGGTTAGTACAGTGGTGAACCTATAGGTCTTCAATGTGTGACAGGTTATAGTACAGTGGTGAACCTATAGGTCTTCAGTGGTGAACCTATAGGCAGTGTTAGAATAGTGGTGAACCTATAGGTCTTCAGTGTGTAACAGGTTAGTACAGTGGTGAACCTATAGGTCTTCAGTGTGTAACAGGTTAGTACAGTGGTGAACCTATAGGTCTTCAATGTGTGGCAGGTTAGAATAGTGGTGAACCTATAGGTCTTCAATGTGTGACAGGTTAGTACAGTGGTGAACCTATAGGTCTTCAATGTGTGGCAGGTTAGTACAGTGGTGAACCTATAGGCCTTAAGTTTGGTTCTATTGTGTTCCACAGTGTTGAAGGGTTCCAGGTAAGTGGTTCTATTGTGTTCCACAGTGTTGAAGGGTTCCAGGTAAGTGGTTCTATTGTGTTCCACAGTGTTGAAGGGTTCTTCAGTGTGTGACAGGGAAGTGGTTCTTCATTGTACCTCAGTGGTGAACCATAGGCACACAGTGGTCCAGGATTAACCCAACTCTATCAGGAATTAAACCTAGACCTCACCATCAACCTTTCATTCTCTACTTTATAACTTCTCCTCCAGTGATGAACCTATAGATCTTCAGTTAACTTCTTTCCTTTCAGGCTGGGGCTGGGATAAGAGCTTGCTCTGGAGGATTTTCCTTTTTCATTAAGAGATTGACCCTGGCATTCTGTCATTCTCTTCCTGCTTTAGTTTAAACCAGGAATTACAATGTAGAGCCACTTCACTGCTTTGACCTTTATACAGAACACTCAGTCATTATACAATTCTCCCTCTGTCTCTTGTGCTGCTTCTCTTTCTCCTTCTCTCTCTCCACCTTCTCACTCTCTTGTTCTCTCTGTCTCTCTCTCACACTCATGCTATAGCAAATAACTTATTCACCACAGATCTGATTGTGATTTTATCTCTCAGAATATTGAGCTCTCACATTTCAAATTTGAGTTATTTCTCTTTAAACTTCCAATTTCCGTGTGTGAACTCCCTGCAGTATTAGCGTAACACCCAAGGTCATTTATTTGACCACTGAAGTAGTTGGTATTCTATGAACAGAAGTATAACCTATAGGTCTTCAGTCCTACCTCTGTATCCCTCTGTAGTCCTACACAGTGGTTTTAAATCCAACATTGTGAGCTGTAGGAAGCATATTTACTCAAATCTCCTCTTGAAAAAAGTAGCCTTCAAACATGAAACTAGAGAAAGTAATTGATTCCTCTAAATGTCTAACGTGTTTTTCTCTCTGTCCTGTGTGTCTGTCTGTCTTTCTCTCCGTCCATCCGTCTCTATATCCTCGCTTTGTCTATCTGTCTGTCCTCTCTGTATCCGCTTCCTATCAGGGTTTTCTGGACATTGACCTAACGGACCTGAGGAAAGGTGGGGAACCTATAGAACATCACAGGCTTCCAGCTGGTCAACTACACAGAGCAGAACGTCAGTCGTACCATTCAGCAGTGGATGGAGTTCGAAAAACAAAGACACCAAGATCCCCAAGTTAACAGTGGTGAACTAGACGCCTGAAGGTACTGCACTGCACTGACATGCACACTACTCTGTCGAGACAGATGGGTTGCAAACTCTCAATGCTCCAATGCTCCAGCATTAACACGTCTGTACAAGTTCCGGTCATCAGTTGGGACAGTGGTGAACCTATAGGTCAGTACAGGTTAGTCGGAAATCAGACACCTATAGCTTCTCCAGACACTTCAGCTGTGGTGAACCAAATCACTTCCTCTAGCTGCCATATCCAATTTCCTCCAGCATTTTAAGTCCTGCTTCCCAAACCTCGTGATTTGTGGCCTATAGGTCCGAGTGGAGCAAAGGCATTGCAGTGATAGCGGCGTGGTGAATCTACTACAGAGCCTGGTTCGATACCGGGCTGTATCATAAGTCCCATAGGTTGGCGCACAATTGGCCCAGCGTCGTTAGGGGAGGGTTTTGCTGGGGTAGGCTGTCATTGTAAATAAGAATTTGTTCTTAACTGACTTGCCTAGTTAAATAAAGTTAAAAATATATATATAAATATGGAAAAAATATATAGAATAATAATAATACAAATTAGGTTTATTTGAACCTATAGGTCTTCAAATATTTGTTGAGTGAGTTGTATGTCTGAAGAGGACCCTCCCTAGAAAACATTTCCCCCCTTTGAAATGTCCAAGAGAATCTGCCATCCTTCCCAGACCTTGTGCCGTTGCCTATCTTACGTTGCTCCAAGGTCTGGCACCTAAATGCACACACGCACACACACCTAAATGCACACACCTAAATGCACACACCTAAATGCACACACCTAAATGCACACACCTAAATGCACACACCTAAATGCACACACCTAAATGCACACACGCACACACACCTAAATGCACACACGCACACACACTTAAAGGCACACACCTAAATGCACACACCTAAATGCACACACCTAAATGCATACACGCACACACACCTAAATGCACACACCTAAATGCACACACGCACACACACCTAAATGCACACACCTAAATGCACACACCTAAATGCACACACGCACACACACCTAAATGCACACACCTAAATGCACACACCTTAAAGCATACACGCACACACACCTAAAGGCACACTTGGGGCGATCTCTGATCTCTCTATAATAGTCTCTGCTCTGATCTCTCTATAATGATCTCTGCTCTGATCTCTGTATAATGATCTCTGCTCTGATCTCTCTATAATGATCTCTGCTATGATCTCTGTATAATGGTCTCTGCTCTGATCTCTCTATAATGATCTCTGCTCTGATCTCTCTATAATGATCTCTGCTCTGATCTATAATGCTGATCTCTGCTCTATAATATAATGATCTCTGCTCTGATCTCTCTATAATGATCTCTGCTCTGATCTCTCTATAATGATCTCTGCTCTGATCTCTCTATAATGATCTCTGCTCTGATCTCTCTATAATGATCTCTGCTCTGATCTCTCTATAATGATCTCTGCTATGATCTCTGTATAATGGTCTCTGCTCTGATCTCTCTATAATGATCTCTGCTCTGATCTCTCTATAATGATCTCTGCTCTGATCTCTGTATAATGATCTCTGCTCTGATCTCTCTATAATGATCTCTGCTCTGATCTCTCTATAATGATCTCTGCTCTGATCTCTCTATAATAATCTCTGCAATGATATCTGTATAATGATCTCTGCTATGATCTCTGTATAATGATCTCTGCTCTGATCTCTCTATAATGATCTCTGCTATGATCTCTGTATAATGATCTCTGCTCTGATCTCTCTATAATGATATCTGCTCTGATCTCTCTATAATGATCTCTGCTCTGATCTCTCTATAATGATCTCTGCTCTGATCTCTATATAATGATCTCTGCTCTGATCTCTCTATAATGATCTCTGCTCTGATCTCTCTATAATGATCTCTGCTATGATCTCTGTATAATGATCTCTGCTCTGATCTCTCTATAATGATCTCTGCTCTGATCTCTCTATAATGATCTCTGCTCTGATCTCTCTATAATGATCTCTGCTCTGATCTCTGTATAATGATCTCTGCTCTGATCTCTCTATAATGATCTCTGCTCTGATCTCTCTATAATGATCTCTGCTATGATCTCTCTATAATAATCTCTGCTCTGATCTCTCTATAATGATCTCTGCTATGATCTCTGTATAATGATCTCTGCTCTGATCTCTCTATAATGATCTCTGCACTGATCTCTCTATAATAATCTCTGCTCTGATCTTTCTATAATAATCTCTGCTCTGATCTCTATAATGATATCTGCTCTGATCTCTATAATGATCTCTGCTCTGATCTCTCTATAATGATCTTTGCTCTGATCTCTCTATAATGATCTCTGCTCTGATCTCTCTATAATGATCTCTGCTCTCTGTACGATGATCTTTGCCTTACTTTCTTTCATCACCCTCTTCTTGAATTTGTTTTACCCTCTCAAGATGTGGTGTTTTAAGTTTAATGAGGTTGTCTCTCTCTCTCTCCATCTATCTCTCTCTCTTACACACCACTCTACCCCCCCCTCCCTCTCTCTGTGTAGTACACCGGAGCATTGACATATGACGGGGTGAAGGTGATGTCTACAGCATTCCAGAACCTATGGAGTTGTTTTTGTTTTTACTCCGGAAACAGAGGATAGACATTTCTCGCCGTGGCAACGCAGGCGAATGCCTCGCCAACCCGCCCGCACCCTGGGGCCAAGGCATAGATATACAGAGAGCCCTACAACAGGTACACCCCCCCCCCCCCACACACACACACCAAGATGCCTGGACCTGGGGGCCATTTTAAAGACATTCAGAGAACCCTATAACAGGTACACCCACACCACAAACTACTCTGCTGGTAGGAATGAGGGATTAACCCACACACTCTTACCTACAGCACAACAACATACACAGACAAGCTCCTGAGTGGCACGTTGGCTAACCCATTCTGAGTCGGGCCCTGCTGAACAATTTGGATCTCTATTCTGTCACCTAACATTCCCATTGAGTCACCTATGAGCTTCTTGGATGGAATGTGACATCGTGTTAGGTAAACAGAACCTGCAGGCAATAAAACCTGCCTGTGATCATCATAGAATATGACATCAACAATGGAGTTTAATAATGCAGTGTCTTTGAAAGAGATGAGATGGGAATGAAATAAAGCACTTGGTTTAGTATTACAGAGATGGTGAGAGAGCAGCCAGGCCGCTCAAGATTCACTTCATAATTAGACCTTAATCCATGTCGTGAGGACGTCAGGAGATTCCTTCAAACCCCGCCACTAGGAAATTAACTTAAGATGTTTAAACAACCAAGTCCGGAATCTGAAGTAAAAATTGGTCAAACCGACGAGATCTTATAGAGAGGGGGGCAGAAAAGACAGGGCTCAATAGGTTTTCAGACAACCTGAATAAACCGATATTGCTGTGTGATTATTAGTAATTGCCCTAGACGTGCCTACAGAGGAATATGCTGTGAACTGGATTGATTATCAATATCAGCTTGCAGTAGGGTAGCTGTTTTCTGGTACTGACTACATTACTAGTTGGATGTAGTCGTTAAGATGTTATTGTATTCATATTTTAGTTGGGCCCTTGACTTGAGCTTTTAAACAGACAGATGCTCTCAGAGTCTCACACTGATCTCTCTGGTGTGGCTCTGTGGAACTGTGGTCTAATTGATGCACATACACACTCACTCTTGTGCATACACACGCACATCCACACACCTGTATATACACACACACACACACACACACACACACACACTCTCCCCTCTATATATTCCTCACACACACACACACACACACACACACACACAAGCACACAGTGCCTCCACGGGTTGTATCTAGCTGTGGTCTGGTCCGAGTGAATGCAGACATCTATCTGCCTGTGGGTAGAGAGGAGATTGATGCCCCACTCGCTCAATTAAACCCATCATGCTGCCAACACGAGCATGCTGCACTGAACACATGCTGCACTGAACACATGCTGCACACACTACACACACACTCACACGCATACACTGAGTGTACAAAACATTAGGAACACCTTCCTAATACTGTGTTGCACCACCTTTTGCCCTCGGAACAGCCTCAATTCGTTGTGGCATAGGCTCTACAAGGAGTTTAAAGCATTCCACAGGGATGCTGGCTCATGTTGACTCCAATGCTTCCTACAGTTGGCTGGATGTTCTTTGGGTGGTGGACCATTCTTGATACACACAGGAAACTGTTAAGTGTGAGAAACCCAGCAGCAGCGCAGTTCTTGACACACTTAAGCTGGTGCGCTTAGCATCTACTACCATACACTGTTCAAAGACACTTAAACATGTTATATTGTCCATTCACCCTCTGAATGGCACACATACACAATCCATGTCTCAATTATCTCAAGGCTTAAAAATCCTTCTTTAACCTGTTGTCACGTTCGTTTGTAGAGATGGAAGAAAGGATCATAGCTTTCACCTGGATTCACCTGGTCAGTCTATGTCATAGAAAGAGCAGGTGTTCCTAATGTTTTGAACACCCAGTGCACACACACACACACACACACACACACGCACGCACACATAATACATGCTATACAGACTCCAATGAACATCCAGACAAGACTCTTGAAGAAACTGAACTCCAGCTCATGTTCTCTGTTAATGAGGCTAATAGAAGACTACACCTCAAAACCTATATCGTAACTTCTCCCTGTGTCTCTGTTATTGATGTGTCAGGTGCGTATCGATGGCCTGACAGGTCATATCCAGTTCAATGAGAAAGGACGCAGGACCAACTTCACCGTCAGTGTCATGGAGCTAGCCCCCTCTGGACCTAAGAAGGTGAGTCATGAGATCTGTAGGACCTTATTGGATCTTATGGGATCTAATGGGATCTTATAGAAGCGTATTTGATGTCAAATATGGGGATTCATGTCCATTAGTGTTTCATTGCAGTCTAACATCATATCTGTACAGTACAGTATCAGATCGAATCCAGGTTTCCTTCATGGCCCGTCAGTTTTTTCACTTGTCTGTTTATCTTTATGTGTATCAGGTGGGCTACTGGAACGAGGACGAGAAGTACGTGAGCACAGCCACCTTCATGAGAGGAAGCAACGACAGCAGCTACGGCCTACAGAACAGGACCTACATAGTTACCACCATCCTGGTTAGTGTGTGTGTGTGTGAGTCAGGGTTTTCATTAGGAAAATGTGGCACCAGACATTTGACCGGCAGCATTTTCATTTACCGTACATTTGAGAAATTTACCGGACCCATATGCATTGGATGTGCCTAACCTGATTAGGGCGTCCACCCACGGTGCTCTGAATAAAATAAATCACATTTAGATTATGGTAATTTATTTTAACAGAACATGAAACTCGAGGATGCAATGTGCTCCTTACCGAATTCCGATGCAGAATTTAAAGATGTTAGAATAACTATTCACATTTACTTTTCCTCAGCCATTTACTTTTCCTCAGTAGACCAGTAAGGAACAGCAACATCACTAGCCTATGTCAATCTACTATCCCCCATAGTAGAAAAGTTAACCTATTCTATTGTGTCTCCTGTCTCCTATGTCTCCTGCCCACAGACAGGGCCTCTAACTTATGGATGGAGGACAGGCTCCAGGACCTCTAGCTTGGGGTAGTGGGAGGTGGTAGGTATGAGGCTCCAGGACCTCTAGCTTGGGGTAGTGGGAGGTGGTAGGTATGAGGCTCCAGGTCCTCTAGCTTGGGGTAGTGGGAGGTGGTAGGTATGGGGGATATTGCCAGGTCTGCATAGAGTAACTCACAACCACACTACCAACAAACACAGTTAGACAATTCATTCATTAGGTTTAGCTGTAAACCGTAGTGAAGACTCAGCGAGCTAAGGTCTTAGCTGTCTGTTAAAGGTGGGTGGAGAGGGAGAAGGGAGCTGGGCTGAGGATTGTTCCAGGGAGAAGGGATCTGGGCTAAGGTTTGTTCCATCCAGACCCCCAGGCCTACAGCAGACCTCCACAGAGGGGGTTATTGGGGTGAGGGATTTCAGCAGCCCGCCTGTCCTGCAGAGCCTTGTTAAGACGAGCGCTGAGGAGGGGGAGAGGCAAGCTGTGTGTGTGTGTGTGTGTGTGTGTGTGTGTGTGTGTGTGTGTGTGTGTGTGTGTGTGTGTGTGTGTGTGTGTGTGTGTGTGTGTGTGTGTGTGTGTGTGTGTGTGTGTGTGTGTGTGTGTGTGTGTGTGAGGAGGAAGGGGGAAGGGATAACTGGAAGGCTTGGTGCCTTTACAGGAAGACATAGTGTTGTTTTAAGACAAGGCTATAGACCTGAATCTAAGTGTTGGGTTTTCTTTTAGTGGAATTGCCCCCAAAAGTTTTAGAACACTTACTTATTCAAGAGTTTTTCTTGTAGAATAATAGTGAAGACATCAAAACTATGAAATAACAGATATGGAATCATGTACTAACCAAAAAAAGTGTTAAACAAATCAAAATATATTTTATATTTGAGAATCTTCAAAAGTAGCCACCCTTTGCCTTGATGACAGCTTTGCATAATCTTGGCATTCTCTCAACCAGCTTCATGAGGTGGTCACCTGGAATGTATTTGAATCAACAGGTGTGCCTTCTTAAAAGTTAATTTGTGGAATTTCTTTCCTTCTTAATGCATTTGAGCCAATCAGTTGTGTTGTGACAAGGTAGGGGGGTGTACAGAAGAAGTCCATATTATGGCAAGAGCAGCTCAAATAAGCAAAGAGAAACAACAATCCATCATTGCTTTAAGACATGAAGGTCAGTCAATACGGAGAATATAAAGAACTTTGAAAGCTTCTTCAAGTGCAGTCTTAAAAACCATTAGGCGCTATGATGAAACTGTCTTTCATGAGGACCGCCACAGGAATGGAAGACCCAGAATTATCTCTGCCTCAGAGGATAAGTTCATTAGAGTTACCAGCCTCAGAAATTACAGCCCAAATAAATGCTCCACAGAGTTCAAGTAACAGACACATCTCAACATCAACTGTTCAGAGGAGACTGTGAATCAGGCCTTCATGTCGAATTGCTGTAAGGAAACCACTACTAAAGGACACCAATAATAAGAAGAGACTTGCTTGGGTCCAGAAACACGAACAATGGACATAAGTCCGGTGGAAATTTGTCCTTTGGTCTGGAGTCCAAATTTGAGATTTTTTCGTGAGATGTGGCTTGGATGAACATATGATCTCGGCATGTGTGGTTTCCACTGTGAAGCATGGAAGAGGAAGTGGTGTGGTGTGGGGGTGCTTTGCTGGTGACACTGTCTGTGATTCATTTAGAATTCAAGTCACAATCGACCAGCATGGCTACCACAGCATTCTGCAGTGATACGCCATCCCATCTGGGTTGGGCTTAGTGGGACTATCATTTGTTTTTCAACAGGACAATGACCCAACACACCTCCAGTGTCATGCCCTGGTCGAAATATATTATGTTTATTCTTCATTTATTCGGTCAGGCCAGGGTGTGACATGGGTTATTGTGGTGTGTTTTTGTCTCGGGGTTTTGTGGGATGTCTAGCGTTAGTCTATGGCTGCCTGAGGCGGTTCTCAATCAGAGTCAGGTGATTATCGTTGTCTCTGATTGGGAACCATATTTAGGCAGCCATATTCTTTGTGTGTTTCGTGGGTGATTGTCCTTAGTGTCCTTGTTCCTGTCTCTGTGTTAGTTTACACAAGTATAGGCTGTTTTGGTTTTCATTACGTTCATTACGTTCTTTGTTTTGTAGTATTTGTATTTAGATTCGTGTTACGTTTTGTTCATTAAACATGGATCGCAATCTACACGCTGCATTTTGGTCCGACTCACTTTCACCGCATGAAAACTGTTACAGAATCACCCACCACAAACGGACCAAGCAGCGTGTCAACAGGCAGGAGCCACAGGAGAAACAGCAAAGGCAGCAGCAGGAGCAGCGTAAAAAGGACTTTTGGACTTGGGAGGAAATCCTCAACGGGAGAGGACCCTGGGCTAAACCAGGGGAGTGTAGCCGCCCCAAGGAGCAACAAAAGGAGGTATCGACATGGGAGGACGAATTGTTTGGAGAAGGACCCCGGGATCAGCCTGGAGAATATCGCCGCCCCAAAGAAGAACTGGAGGCGGCGAGAGCTGAGAGGCTTTGGTATGAGGAGAAGCAACAGCAGCAACAGGAGCAACAATATGGGGACTACAATACTTGGGAGGAAATAGACAGGTGGGCGGTCGACCCAGGGAGAGTGCCGGAGCCCGCCTGGGATTCACTGGAGCAGTGCGAAGAAGGTTATAGGAGAATGGAGATTGCGAAGCAAGCACGGCGGCGCGGAAGGAAGCCCGAGAGTCAGCCCCAAACATTTCTTGGGGGGGGCTCGCAGGGAGTATGGCTACGCCAGGTAGGAGACCTGCGCAAACTTCCTGTGCTTACCGGGGGGCTAAAGAGACCGGGCAGGCACCGTGTTATGCTGTGGAGCGCACGGTGTCTCCAGTGCGGGTGCATAGCCCGGTGCGGTATATACCAGCTCCTCGTATTGGCCGGGCTAGAGTGGGCATCGAGCCAGGTAAAGTTGGGCAGGCTCGCTGCTCAAGAGCTCCAGTGCGCCTGCACGGTCCGGTCTACCCAGTACCAACTCCACACCCCAGCCCTCCGGTGGCAGCTCCCCGCACCAGGCTTCCTGTGCGTGTCCTCGGCCCAGTACCACCAGTGCCAACACCACGCATCAGACCTACTGTGCGCCTCCCCTCTCCTGCGCTGCCGGAGTCTCCCGTCTGTTTAGCGCAGCCAGAGCTTTCCTCCTCTCCTGCGCTGCCGGAGCCTCCCGCCTGTTCAGCGCTACCGGAGCCTTTCTCCTTTCCAGCGCTGCTGGAGTCTCCAGCCTGTTTAGCGCAGCCAGAGCCTTCCTCCTCTCCTGTGCTGCTGGAGTCTCCCGCCTGTTTAGCGCAGCCCGAGCTGTCAGTCTGCATGGAGCAGCCAGAGCTGTCAGTCTGCATGGAGCACCCAGAGCTGTCAGTCTACATGGAGCAGCCAGAGCTGTCAGTCTACATGGAGCAGCCAGAGCTGTCAGTCTACATGGAGCAGCCAGAGCTGTCAGTGTACATGGAGCAGCCCGGGCTGTCAGTATACATGGAGCAGCCAGAGCTGTCAGTCTACAAGGAGCAGCCAGAGCTGTCAGTCTGCATGGAGCAGCCGGAGCTGCCAGTCTTCATGGAGCTGTCAGTCTGCAAGGAGCTGCCAGTCTACAAGGAGCTGTCAGTCTAAAAGGAGCTGCCAGTCTGCATGAAGCAGCCAGAGATGCCAGTCTGCAAGGAGCTGCCAGTCTGCAAGGAGCTGCCAGTCTGCACGGATCTGCCAGTCTGCACGGATCTGCCAGTCTGCACGGAGCCGCCAGAGCTGCCAGTTTGTAAGAAGCCGCCAGAACTGTCAGCCTACATGGAGCAGCCAGAGCCGCCAGTCAGTGTGGAGCAGCCAGAGCCGCCAGTCAGCATGGAGCAGCCAGATCCGTCAGTCTGCCAGGATCCGCCAGTCAGTCAGACTCTTCCAGATCCGCCAGTCAGCCAGACTCTTCCAGATCCGCCAGTCAGCCAGACTCTTCCAGATCCGCCAGTCAGCCAGACTCTTCCAGATCCGCCAGTCAGCCAGACTCTTCCAGATCCGCCAGTCAGCCAGACTCTTCCAGATCTGCCAGTCAACCAGACCCTTCCAGATCCGCCAGTCAACCAGACTCTTCCAGATCCGCCAGCCAGCCAGAATCTGCCGGAGCCAACTACCTGCCTGAGCTTCCTCTCAGTGCTGACCTTCCTCTCAGTGCTGGGCTTCCTCTCAGTGCTGGGCTTCCTCTCAGTGCTGGGCTTCCTCTCAGTCCCGAGCTTCCCCTCAGTGCTGAGCTGCCCCTCAGTGCTGAGCTGCCCCTGTCCCGAGCTGCCCCTCTATCCCGAGCTGCCCCTCTGTCCCGAGCTGCCCCTCAGTCCCGAGCTGCCCCTCAGTCCCGAGCTGCCCCTCTGTCCCGAGCTGCCCCTCAGTCCCGAGCTGACCCTCAGTCCAGTGGGGTTCTGGGTGAGGACTACTAGGCCATGGTCGGCGGCGAAGGTGGACTATCCTAGGACGCGAGGAGGGGGGACTAAGACATTTATAGAGTGGGTTCCACGTCCCGCGCCGGAGCCGGAGCCGCCACCATGGACAGACGCCCACCCGGACCCTCCCTATTGTTTTGATGTGCGTCCGGGAGTCCGCACCTTACGGGGGGGTTCTGTCACGCCCTGGTCGAAATATATTATGTTTATTCTTCATTTATTCGGTCAGGCCAGGGTGTGACATGGGTTATTGTGGTGTGTTTTTGTATTGGGGTTTTGTGGGATGTCTAGCGTTAGTCTATGTGATGTGATTATTGTTGTCTCTGATTGGGAACCATATTTAGGCAGCCATATTCTTTGTGTGTTTCGTGGGTGATTGTCCTTAGTGTCCTTGTTCCTGTCTCTGTGTTAGTTTACACAAGTATAGGCTGTTTCGGTTTTCATTACGTTCATTACGTTCTTTGTTTTGTAGTATTTGTATTTAGATTCGTGTTACGTTTTGTTCATTAAACATGGATCGCAATCTACACGCTGCATTTTGGTCCGACTCACTTTCACCACATGAAAACCGTTACATCCAGGCTGTGTAAGGACTATTTGACCAAGAAGGAGAGTGATGGAGTGCTGCATCCGATGACCTGGCCTCCACAGTACCCCGACCTCAACCAAATCGAGATGGTTTGGGATGAGTCATACCACAGAGTGAAGGAAAAGCAGCCAACAAGTGCTCAGCATATGTGGGGACTCCTTCAAGACCATTGTAAACGCATTTCAGGTGAAGCACAACTTTGGAAGTATGCTTGGGGTCATTGTCCATTTGGAAGACCCATTTGCGACCAAGCTTTAACTTCCTGACTGATGTCTTGAGATGTTGCTTCAATATATCCACATAATTGTGATGCCATCTATTTTGTGAAGTGCAACAGTCCCTCTTGCAGCAAAGCATCCCCACAACATGATGCTACCACCCCCGTGCTTCATGGTTGGAATGGTGTTGTTCGGCTTGCAAGCCTCCCCCTTTTTCCTCCAAACATAACAATGGTCATTATGTCCTTAAACTACGTCCACAGGTACACCTCCAATTGACTCAAATGATGTCAATTAGCCTATCAGAAGCTTCTAAAGCCATGACATCCATTTCTGGAATTTTCTGAGCTGTTTGAAGGCACAGTCAACTTTGTGTATGTAAACTTCTGACCCACTGGAATTGTGATACAGTGAATTATAAGTGAAATAATATTTTAATTGTTGTAAAAATGACGTGTCATGCATAAAGTAGATGTCCTAACCGACTTGACAAAACTATAGTTTGTTAACAAGACATTTGTGGAGTGGTTGAAATACGAGTTTTAATGACTCCAACCTAAGTGTATGTAAACTTCCCAACTTCAACTGTATATATATGTTTACTATGGGCGCAACTATAGAATACAACTAAATTGTCTTTCCAAGAGGAATTATTACACTGTTCAAGAACCCTCATCAACTGTCAGGCATGAGATACTGTATAAAATACTTTGATTATCTCTGTTTTTAGGATGTTAGGAAGGAATGAAAGAAGAAAGGGTCCGTAAGGAAGGAAGATCAGGTGCATTTCTAGAAGATCTGTCCAAAGCCATGGTGTTCTGTATGTGTGTTGGTTCTCCGCCTGAGTGGCAGCCGGTCTCTGTTGACCTATTATAGGTCAGTGAGGGAGTGAGTCCTAGTGGAACTGCTATCTGTGTGTGTGCGTGCGTGCTTGTGTTTGTTTGTGTGTCTGTGTATATGTGGCGTAAGTGTGGCGTGTGTGTGTTGGCCTGTCAAACTGCTCTGAAACGGACCTTTCTCTCCACTCCCTCCCTGGGGTCCTGTCTCTGCCAGACCTAGAGGCTCTGTGTGTAGTGATGATTACATTCCACTCATCTGTAACCAGCAGGGGGACAGTTATTACCATAACACACAGAGGAAAACTGGCCTCTACAGCAGCTGATAAAATATAAAATGTAAGGATTTGTGCGCTGTGCGCAGTCTGAGCTTAAATTGCTACTGTAGCTTGAAACGACTTGTGGGTATTGGTTCTCCTCCGCTACTTCCTCAAGTGTACCATTACTGCTCTGGACATCTAGCTCATCTAGAGCTAAATCTCTCTTTGACATTTTTACCTATTTAGTTGGTTCCCAGCTTGCACATTTGGTTCCTTGGAAGTTGTTGGAACGTCTGTCATTGGTTTTCCATTGGTTCTGGGAACGAAGCCATACGGTGCCTGACCTGTAAAACAGAATGTTTTTTAAACGTTCTGAGAACGGAAGTGAACATTTCACCTTCTCTGGGAACGTTACATTTTAGTTGCATGGAGGTTCTGAGAACGTTTTGCTATGATTCCCTGAACGTTTTCCTGGGAGGTTTTATAAACATTCTGAGAACAGTAATTACACGTTATTTAGAGGTTTTTGAATAATACAATGTTTACTGAATGTTTCAATAAGACTTCTAATAACGCTGCTAGCTTAGTTTGGGTTAACTGTCCTGAACTCCAAGCACAGATAGGGCACTTGGAAATGAATTTGCTTTGGCATTAATCATGCAACAGATTTATTTTTTATTGTGGCACGGTGCCAGTGAGATTTAAACCTATGATCTTCTGTACTCTATCCTTGAAATGAGTCCATTGCATCCACCAGGATGGAGTTAGCATGCCATATTTGTTTTACTCATAAACATGGCATGCTAAAAAGCTGTTAATTTTAGTCTATTCAAAAAGAAACCCATTTCAAAGTAAACAAGCACTCATTAAGATCAGGTGTGGCCGATTAGTGGGTGCGGCCAACACACCTGAACAAACTTAACAAGATAGAGGATAGAGAGAGTTTTGTTGACGCTGAGAATGGAGTGGATATATTTTTCCATAACATTCTTTGAACGTTACTA
Source organism: Oncorhynchus masou masou (assembly GCF_036934945.1). NCBI lineage: Eukaryota > Metazoa > Chordata > Actinopteri > Salmoniformes > Salmonidae > Oncorhynchus > Oncorhynchus masou. The sequence continues at coordinate 16,037,215 of NC_088220.1, read as the reverse complement.
ATGTTTTCTTGTGGTTTTTATGAAAAGTTTTCCTAATGTTCTGACAACCTGACTTTCAGTAGAACCACAAGGAATCCTGCAGAAAACGTTATGCTGAAGTACTGAAATTCCCACAAAAGAACGTTGTTTCTTGGAACAGTTTGAGAACATTACTTTAAATAGAACCTTGAACCAATAATGTTATTTTGCCAAGTTCCTTAAAAGTGCTGAAAATGTTCCAAAGCCAAGCAACTATCCTGCACCATTCCCAGAATGTGGTGGGAAGGTCGTATGCAAAATAAACATAGGACAACCACACTCTCACCAATGTCTAAGGAACACATGGTTCTTAGAACGTCATGTGCTATCTGGGTTTGTTCAATACAGGTTTGCTAGAAATGGCCTTGTATAGAGCAAGAGAAATAAAGAAAAAGAGGCATAGTGTGTGTGAGAGCAAGAGAGACAGAGACAGAAAGAAAAACAATAGTGAGAGTACAGGGCCTCAGGTGCCATGTCAGCTGTAATCTTGCTAGGATGTCCAATATCTCTGAAAAGGTCCAATTGGTTGTCTGGCTGGTAGAACAGGAATAGGATAACCTCTCAGAACAGAGGTGGGCTGGCAGTGATTGTCTGCTGTACTCTCCCACACGCACACACAACACACACACTAATAAACCTGTCTGTGTCAGGTTCACCAGGTGTCTTTGTGATGTCCACATAATGAACCTCCAGTCTACAAGGGCAAGCAGCACTGCCATACTTATATAATATAATATAATATAATGATCTTTCTGGGTTGAAAACTACACTATGGTTGTGAAAAGGCCATACAGTCTAATGATATGTAATCATGAAATAGCTAATTGTGTAAGTGACTAACCTTAGGCCTACTCCATCGTTGTGACAAATATTTAATGATTCCTAAAGATCTATTGTCTAATTATCTTTCTTGGTTTAACTGTAGGCTTATTAACAATTATTATTCCACCATTGTTATGTGTTAATGATCAAACATTAACCATCCTATTAAAATACCTCTCCAGGAGAGTTCCTCAATAGAACAAGGCTTTAGTAGCTCCATTCGATTCCATCACTGTGTAAGCTGCTACTCTATATGTCCTCCTGAATATAAAACATACATCATCACATCTATGGTCTCAACTTGAGGAAACTGGTGATAAACATTATGAGCTGGTAACATTTTATGTCTCACCTCCCCAGGGATTTGTATGGTTATTACCTCATTCCAATGTCCCTCTTTGCGAATAATATTTGCGAATATTATGTCAGCTACTTAAATTAGGTCTGGTGCTTCTCCTATTATAATTTGTGTATTATTTTTTATTTAACCTTTATGTGACTAGTCAAGTCAGTTAATTTAAAGAACAAATTCTTATTTACAATGACGGCTTACCAAAAGGCCTCCTGTGGGGACGGGGGCTGGGATTACATTTTCCACATAAACATATAGGACAAAACACACATCGTGACAAGAGAGACACCACTACACTACATATAGAGAGACCGAAGACAACAACATGACAATAATATGGTAGCAACACAACATGGCAGCAGCACAACATGGTAGCAGTACAAAACATAGCACAAACATTATTGGGCACAAAGGACAAGAAGGTAGAGACAACAATACATCACACGAAGCAGCCACAACTGTTAATAAGAGTATCAATGATTGTCTTTGAATGAAGAGATATTAAATCCATCCAATATCGATCTTCAGTGATTTTAACGGTATTGTAAATCTAAATTAATAAATGACCTCTTCTGAGGGGCCTGTGGGTTCGATGATAAAGAATCTGGTTACAAGGAGTTATTTTCTATAGTTTAATCCGTCCAAGTATCAGCAGCATAAACCTCTGTGGCTCAACAGGTTACAGTCGTATGAAAAGGTTAGGGCACCCCTCTGTCATCACAGAAAATGATCACAGTGGCATGCCATTCATTTTCTAATAAAAACTGAGAACTGAGGTATTGTCCAGACAAAGATTTTTAGTGTAGCAATATTAAGTTGTATGAAATTAAATCAGATGTGAAAAATAGGCTATGCAAAAATGTGGGCACCCTTGTCATTCTGTTGATTTGAATACCTGTAACTACTTAGCACTGATTAATTGGATCACACAATTGGTTTGGTGAGCTCCTTAAGCCTTGAACTTCATAGACAAGTGCATCCAATCATGAGAATAGGTATTTAAGGTGGCCAATTGCAAGTTGTTGTTCTCATTGACTCTCCTCTGAAGAGTGGCAACATGGGGGCCTCAAAACAACTCTCAAATGACCTGAAAACAAAGATTGTTCAACATTATGGTTTGGAGGAAGGATACAAAAGCTATCGCAGAGATTTAAGCTGTCAGTGTCCACTGTGAGGAACATAGGCGAAGAATGGTGAGAATGGTCAAAAACAGCCCACAGACCACCTACAAAGACCTACAACATCATCTTGCTGAAATGGAAGACCACAGGCACAGTTCTTGTTAAGGCCAGAAGTGGCAGGCCAAGTAAAATGTTGGAGAGGCAAAGGCGAAGGATGGTGAGAATAGTCAAAAACAGCCCACAGACCACCTCCAAAGACCTACAACATCATCTTGCTGCAGATGGTGTCACTGTGCATCATTCAACAATTCAGCGCACTTTGCACAAGGAGAAGCTGTATGGGAGAGTGATGCGGAAGAAGCCTTTTCTACACACACGCCACAAACAGAGTCGCTTGAGGTATGCAAACGCACATTTGGTTATTTGGTCATAATAAGGGACGTTATGCATGGTGGCAAAAGAACACAGCGTTCCAAGAAAAACACTTGCTACCCAAAGTTTGGTGGGGGTTCCTTCATGCTGTGGGGCTATGTTTTGTTAAAGCCATGTTCCACTCAATAAGCAGATTCTTGGGAATAATGTTGAAGAATCAATCAATCATAGATCAAAATGAAATTGCTGATCCAAACACCCAGTTATTTAAAAAATGGAAATCATGGAAATTGTCAGGGGTGCCCAAGCTTTTTCATACAACTGTACATCTCAGTCAGTATTTTCTGAATAGAAAAATCCCCAACATAAAATCTCAGTGGCGATACCATAGACAATCTCAGATATACAGTACATATTTCTGATTCTAAAAACCAGTATCTGTACTTACCTATCAAATGAACTATGAACAGAACAGATCTCCTCAGAATATTACTCAAAAGATCTGTCAGGCAACTAGTGTGCTCTACAAACTACAAACATTTCAGAGTGCTTTTGTTTCTAAGTTCTAAATGTTTGTTAATGTGTCCCCGAGTTAAACTAGCCTACATTTCTGTTAAATCTATATTCCACAATAGCTTACAATAATCACTAGCGTTACATTTATTTCCTTAACGTTTAACGCAACCTTGTAGAAATGTTGTAGAAACCTTGTAGAAATTTTGTTTCTCAATATTGTTTCTTTTCACTTTTCAATCCTGTGAGTGGGTGCAGCGTTTGGCCCTTTCCTGCAGTGATATGACCTAGTGACCTCATGGGTGGAATGTTATTAATATTTCTCATAATTGCATAATTTATCAACATTGGGGTTTTTTAAACGCAGAAAATCCTGTGTTTTTATGTGAAATGTTTTTTGTTATAGTTCAGTTAGTTAACCTTTATTTAACCAGGAGGGCTCATTGAGATTAAAATCTTGTTTTCAAGAGCGCCCTGGACAAGATAGGCAGCACCAAGTCATTCAGAAATTACAGACAGACAACATGAAAAACTCTAGTAAAAACCATTGAATTCAAAAGAGTATAAAACAGCAAATTAAAAACATTGACAGGTCAGGGAATCAGCCTCAAAATCCTTCATCAGTGATCAATCGGGACAGGTTCTTCCAGTTTAAAAGTATTTTGTAAGCTGTTCCAAGACGATGGCACAGAGTACATAAAAGCCGTTTAAATCAGTCTTCTGTGATGTGTAATATTGGGAAGCAAACTCAAAATGTAATACATGTCAACTATCTGACATGGTACAGGTGTCTTCTTTTTTAAGCCCATAACCATGTGTGTGAGGTGTAAACTTCTGTTTCACAGTAGATTTGTTTAAGACTACCTAGAAACACTGTGACCTTGATTTAGCCCACTGCAATTAAAGGTTAAAGTCCACATACACATTTGCCTGACCTATGAGGTAGAAGATCATTCTATAGAGTGACTAATATACAATTTAATGAATGATTTTGGTATGCATTTTACATTGAATATCAGTTATGTCATTTTGACAGTGATACAGTGAAAGTATTCAGACCCCATGATGTTTTCCATATGTTTTAGGTTACAGCGTTATAAAATTGATTTAAAAAATAAAATGTCCCTCATCAATACCCCATGATGACAAGGCAAAAACAGGTTTTTAGAAATGTTTGCAAATGTAAAAAAAAAAAAAAAAAAAAAAACTACTGAAATATCACATTTACATAAATATTCAGACCCTTAACCTAAGAACTTTGTTGATGCACCTTTGGCAGCGTTTACAGCCTCGAATCTTGGCACACCTGTATTTGGGGAGTTTCTCCCATTCTTCTATGCAGATCCTCTCAAGCTCGTCAGGTTGGTTGGGGAGCGTTGCTGCACAGCTATTTTCAGGTCTCTCCAGAGATGTTCGATCGGGTTCAAGTCTGGGCTCTGGTTGGGCCAATCAAGGACATTCAGAGACTTGACTGTGTGCTTAGGGTCGTTGTCCTGTTGGAAGGTGAACCTTATGGTGGAAAATTGCAAGACTATGTTATAATACTTTTATTGCATCAAATGGTTGTTTTATGCAACAGAATAGAGTATTCTTAACTATTGTGTGTGTGTTCCATTGAGGATGGGCATCTGGAAGATAACACTGACAGGAGATTCACGTATTTTGGGTGATAAAACCTAAAGAGCATTCCAGAGCATGAGTTAATGTTTTTGTTCTATACGGTACCAGAGAGTGATGGTTCCAGTTTGGAGACGGAGGGACAGACACTGGTCTCTATAAAATGAAAACTGTTGACCCAGCAGATACTGTCTGCTTTGTATTATAGGTATCTTTCATACAGATCTTAACCTTGTGAGCCATTCTATATATCTGCTGTTCGTCATGTAGGTGAAAGGGGTGTATTTTGGCTATAAAATACCTTGGTACTTTTGTCTCGGGGCTCTCAAAGAATCATCTGAGCATGACTCATTGACCAGCCATGACCAGCCATCATTATCTTAGAGCACTCAATCGATTCACTTTATATGTGTGTTTTGTATTGACCTGCTTCCTTATTAATAAGTGATTAAAGATTTAGTTTAAGTATAACTCTGACTTGTGTGATAAGTTTGTCTCTCCTCATTTGATAGTAAAGAAATTAACCACCACAACCTTCACCCCAGTCTGAGGTCCTCAGCGCTCTGGAGCAGGTTTTCATCAGGGATCTTTCCCTTGATCCTGACTAGTCTTCCAGTCCCTGCCGCTGAAAAACATCCCCACAGCATGATGCTGCCACCACCATGCTTCACCGTAGGGATGGTGCCAGGTTTCTTCCAGACGTGATGCTTGGCATTCAGGACAAAGAGTTCAATCTTGGTTTCATCAGACCAGAGAATCTTGTTACTCATGATCTGAGAGTCCTTTAGGTGCCTTTTGGCAAACTCCAAGCGGGCTGTCATGTGCCTTTCACTGAGGAGTGGCTTCTGTCTGGCCACTCTACCATAAAGGCCTGATAGGTGGAGTGCTGCAGAGAAGGTTGTCCTTCTGGAAGTTTCTCCCATCTCCACAGAGGACCTCTGGAGCTCCATCGGGTGACGATCGTGTTCTTAGTCACCTCCCTGAACAAGGCCCTTCTTCCCCGATTGGTCAGTTTGGCCAGGCGGCCAGCTCTAGGAAGAGTCTTGGTGCTTCCAAACTTCTTCCATTTGGTAATCAATGCTGCAGAAATTGGTTGGTACCCTTCCCAAGATGTGTGCCTCGACACCATCCTGTCTCGGAACTCTACGGACAATTCCTTTGAACTCATGGCTTGATTTTTGCTCTGACATGCACTGTCAACCTTGGTATCCTATAAAGACAGGTGTGTTACTTTCCAAATCATGTCCAATCAATTGAGTTTAAAACAGGTGGATTCCAAGTTGTAGAAGCATCTCAAGAATGATAAATGGAAACAGGATGCACCTGAGCTCAATTTCGAGTCTCATAGCAAAGGGTCTGAATACTTAGCAAAACTGGTGCACCTGATCCTGCTGCCTCCTGCAACATGTCTTCCCTTACGGCTGCTACAAGGACCCTGCTATCTGTCATAACAGTTCATCCAGCAGTCATACTAATGTTTCATGTCATTACACTCCCTGGTACTAACCTTTTATCAATCCATCCAATAATGATCTTTAATGTGATCATATTGGAACTGTATCCACGATTGGTTTCACTTCAGGGCAATTCCGAAAATACATTTTCCTTATTGAAAAGTATTGAAGAGAAAAGGAATTGGAATTTCAGTGTACTTCCTGAATTGGAATTGAAATGGAATTGAGCCCAACCCTGAACGTACACACACCCCCTCTCCTACAGGAATCCCCATACGTGATGCTGAAGAAGAACCATGATCAGCTGTCAGGGAACGATAAGTACGAGGGCTACATCGTGGAGCTAGCGGCTGAGATCGCCAAGCACGTTGGATACCACTACAAACTGAAGGTGGTCTCAGATGGGAAGTATGGAGCCAGAGACCCCGAGACCAAGATGTGGAACGGCATGGTCGGGAGCTGGTGTACGGGGTGAGTGCTCATAACATGGTCATTAGAGCTTGTAAAGAGGGGTTGTAAGTGCTCATAATGGGAGGTCATAAGTGTCCATAACGTTTCTGGAAGTGGTTAACGTTCATAGTTGAAACATTGTATTTTTATGTTGATGTCACTGCAAAAAATATCTTACTGACACTATAATGTTTGCATCGATATTGTCTGCCAAACATGTTGGTCCTTTCAAAGAAGTATATATTTTTTCACAGAAAATCTGTATTCAATGCTCAACAATAAAGCTTTAAATAGCTTAATACACAGTGGACTCTCCCTCTCTCTCTCCCTTTCTCTCTCCCTCCCTCCCTCCCTCCCTCCCTCTCTCCTCCCTCCCTCCCTCCCTCTCTCTCCTCTCTCTCCCTCCTTCTCTCCCTCTCTCCCCTTCTTCTCTCTCTCATTCTCTCTCCCTCTCTCACTCTCCCTCTCACTCTCCCTCTCTGGTTGTGACTCAGAGTCGGGCAGCTCAATGCTTCAGGAGGTGACAGGGAGGTTAAGTGTATGTACCTCTCTCTCTCTCTCTCTGGTTGTGACTCAGAGTCGGGCAGCTCAATGCTTCAGCATGTGACAGGGAGGTTAAGTGTATGTACTGTAACTAAAGAACAACTGTTCAGTCCTATCTCCTGCAATCTGCCCACACACACACACATCCATAGGAAATTAATTTGTAACAAAGAGGACACGTTGCACACCATGATGCCAATCTCTGCTGTTGAAAGGGTCTTTGTCATGCTATGGGGAGATTGGTGTGTGTCTGAGGGTGGGAGAACAGGGTCTACAGGAAATCAAGGTCAGGATTTGAGTGTTTCCTGTTAAACAAAACCTCTGTGTGTGTTCAGTCTTATGCTGCATGTATGATGACTACCTTCAGTATTCTCTTTCCTTCTTTGTCCTCGTCCAGCACACCTCCTGTACTGGACAGTATCTAGCTCTACGGATGTATTTACAGATGTAGAAAACAGGTTTTTATTTACAGATGTAGGATCTTAATTTGATCAATCTTTTCATGCTTTTCATTTTTTGTGCTTGAGTGTATTTCATGGTCAATGTGACATCACAATTCTATATTTCTTGCTAACATGTCTCTTTCTCTCTCCCTCTCTACTTCCTTCTCTCCCTACCTCTCTCTCTACTTCCCTCCCTCCCTCTCAACCTCTCTCTCCCTCCTTCCCTTCCTCTCTACCTACCTCTGTTCCTCCCTCTCTCCCTCCTTCCCTCCCTACCTCTCTCCCTCCTTCCCTTCCTCTCTATCTACCTCTGTTCCTCCCTCTCTCCCTCCTTCCCTCCCTACCTCTCTCTACCTCCCTCCCTCTCTCCCTCCCTCTCTATCTACCTCTGTTCCTCCCTCTCTACCTCCTTCCCTCCCTACCTCTCTCTCTCTACCTCCCTCCCTCCTTCCCTTCCTCTCTATCTACCTCTGTTCCTCCCTCTCTACCTCCTTCCCTCCCTACCTCTCTCTCTACCTCCCTCCCTCCCTTCCTCTCTATCTACCTCTGTTCCTCCCCTTCTCCCCTTCTCTCCTCCAGAAAGCAGACGTGGCGGTGGCCCCACTGACCATCACCCTGGTCCGAGAAGAAGTGATCGACTTCTCCAAGCCATTCATGTCTCTGGGCATCTCCATCATGATCAAGAAGCCCACCAAGTCTAAACCAGGTGTCTTCTCCTTTCTGGACCCGCTGGCCTATGAGATCTGGATGTGTATCGTGTTCGCCTACATCGGTGTGAGCGTGGTCCTGTTCCTGGTGAGCCGCTTCAGCCCCTACGAGTGGCACGCAGAGGACTATGAGGAGGAGGCCGACCCCCAGACCCCAACCCAGCCGACGGGGCCCGGTGCTGGGTTACAGTCGGGGCAGAACCCTGGTCAGCCAGGCCAGAACCAGCAGAATCAGGAACAGACCAACGAGTTTGGCATCTTCAACTCTCTCTGGTTCTCCCTGGGAGCCTTCATGCAGCAGGGATGTGACATCTCACCCAGGTAAGAATTCCACTTAGAAATATGATGGGTAGATCTGATGTAGAAATACAATGGGTAGATCTGAGGTAGAAATACAATGTGTAGAAATACAATGGGTAAATCTGATGTAGAAATACAATGTGTAGAAATACAATGGGTAGATCTGGGTCATCACTTTATTTGGATCATCTGGATTTTCCATCTGTAGATGCTCTATAGAGGGTGAATCTATCAACAAACTATCTGTTGCTAAGGCTTAGCTAAGGTTAAGGTTACATTTAGGGATAGGTTTAGAATAAGGGTAAGGGCTAAGTTTAGGGTTAGGATAAAGGTTAAGGTTAGGGTTAGGGCTAGTAGATAGTTCGTTGAAATGTCCCTGATAGTCTGTAGAGCCCTCAAACTAACTCTGGACCTGGAAGCCAGTTCCACTGCATGTTTTCATTGTTCCCCTCTAATTAGGGACTGATTTAGACCTGGGACACCAGGTGGGTGATTCCCCTCTAAAACCAGGGACTGATTTAGACCTGGGACACCAGGTGGGTGATTCCCCTCTAATCAGGGACTGATTTAGACCTGGGACACCAGGTGGGTGATTCCCCTCTAATCAGGGACTGATTTAGACCTGGGACACCAGGTGGGTGATTCCCCTCTAATCAGGGACTGATCTAGACCTGGGACACCAGGTGTGTTCAATGAACTATCAGGTAGAACAAAGAACATGCAGGCTCCAGACCTCATAGGGTGGGAGTTGAGTACCCCTGCTGTAGAGCATCTACAGATGGACTATCCAAATGAAGTGAGCTAAATCTGGTGTAGATTGGATATATTATATGATGGTATGATATACTTTATTGTCCCCGAAGGGAAATTTGACTTGGTGCTGCTGCTTCCACATAAATACAGAGACTCAATTGACACAACACCCCATCATTCAGCCCCCCTCCCCACCCACACAAAAGGTAATTAGTTCATGCCAGGCCAGGCTGTGACTTAGTGGCAGTTACACATGATGTAACCAGACTCCCAGGCACAGATTGGCTACCTGGTCATTCTGGCAAATGCCAGATGGGCTAGATACATTTTTTGTTGTTGAGTGGCTGGTAGAAAATGACACCCACTGTCACACCCTGACCATAGTTTGCTTTGTATGTTTCTATGTTTTGTTTGGTCAGGGTGTGATCTGAGTGGGCATTCTATGTTACATGTCTAGTTTGTCTATTTCTATGTTTGGCCTGATATGGTTCTCAATCAGAGGGAGGTGTTAGTCATTGTCTCTGATTGGGAACCATATTCAGGTAGCCTGTTCGGTGTTTGGTTTTGTAGGTGATTGTTCCTGTCTCTGCACCAGATAGGGCTGTTTAGGTTTTCTCACGGTTATTGGTTTTTGTTAGTCTATTCATGTATAGTTTTTCTTTATTAAAGAACCATGAATAGAAACCACGCTGCATTTTGGTCCGCCTCTCCTTCGACTCAAGAAAACCGTTACACCCACAAAATGTTTTACTTCATTTCAGAATAAAACATGAAAAAGGTGACATGGTTGGTGATCCATGGGCCTGTTAAATGTTCTGTTATACTAAGCTGAACAGTGGGCAACAGCCCGCCCCCCTACCAAGATGCCAGGGCTAAATTATTGTCCCAATCTGTATGTATGTCTCTCTGTCTATCAGTACCTCTGTCTGTCAGTCCCTCTGCCTGTCAGTCTGTCCTTCTCTCTGTCTGTCTGTCAGTCCCTCTGTCTGTTTATCAGTCTGTCTGTCCCTCTGTCTCTCTGTATAACTGTCTGTCTGTCTGTCTGTCTGTCTGTTAGATAAAACAGGACTAAAGAAGTTCTCTACTTTCATGATCATTGTCATCACAGAACACTTTACATGATGTCAGCTGTCATTGAATACTTAACAGTCCCAGACAGACGCTTCCGTAGTCCTACTCTTTCAGTTACACTGCTTGTGTGTCACAAGCCTACAGTGGGATAGAAGTGCCATTTTAAAATGCTTCAAAACTAGAGAAGCAAAAACTATGACCTCATTGAAGGTATCTCTCTTTTTAATATAGTCAGGTCCCAGATCTGTATGTAACCTTTATTAACTAGTCAAGTCAGTTAAGAACAAATTATTTTTTACAATGGTGGCCTACCCGGCCAAACCCTGATGACGCTGTGCGCCATCCTAAGGGACCAATCACAGCCGGATGTGAGGCATCCTGGATTTGAACCAGGTACTGCAGTGACGCCTCTTGCACTGAGATGCAGTGTCTTAGACCACCGTGCCACTCAGGAGCCCCCACATGGTGCCAATCCAACCATCACAAAGAAAACACAAGGAAAACACTTTCACCAACTAAACTCTGTCCACTCCGAAGTGAACTGCGCTGAAGGGTGGCTGGGTCGATAGTGTGTATTAAGTAATGTCACTAGCTCTGTCTGGCTCCCCCCGGAGTGAGAGCATTGATCAACAGTGCCACCGTCGGTCCCCCTCTCTAAAGGTCACCAATTAACAATCTCAATAAAGTGTCTGAAATTAGAGACACAGAAAGGTTGACTCTCTCTCAGGGACACCAGAGAGACCTACTGAGAGGAGGAGGGGAGAGAAGATGAGGGGAGTGGAGGAAAAGGAGGAGAGAAGGAGAGGGAAGGAGAGGAGGACAGAAAAGGGAGAGTGAGGGGAGAGGAGATGAGGGGAGTGGAGGAAAAGGAGGAGAGGAGGAGAGAAAAGGGAGAGTGGGGGAAGAAGAGGGGAGAGGAATAGCATCATCACCAGTGTCTTCCAAGCCACTGACTGACTCACTGGACCAATGGAGAGAGATTGTGATTCCAAGAGCCTTGCAGTATGGGGACCAGATTCGGTAAATCAAAGGCCTTCCTCTGTCCCTTTTGTTTCTGCTATTACCCTTCAGCTGGTGGCATTTACAGCATGCTGCTAAGCTAGCATAGCAAACACACACACAGACGTGCAGAATGTGCTCTCAAAGCATTATAGAACACACCACTCCAGTAAATATGGATCTGCCAGTCTGTCCAATGAAGGAGAATGTAATCTCTCTCTCAATTAAATTTCAATTTAAGGGGCTTTATTGGCATGGGAAACATATGTTTACATTGCCAAAGCAAGTGTAAACATACTCTCTCTCTCTCTCTCTCGCTCCCCTCTGGGGTCGACAGCAGCGGTACAGTACATGAACGTATACAATCTACTGTACTCATCGTTCCCAGATGAGCTGGCCCATTACTTCATGTGTGGACATCTGGACTCCAGAGAGGGCTTCCTTCACCAAACTCAACTTACGTGTCCATAGTTCCATACAAGGGCAGTCTTCTGAAGAGCCACAGTCAGTCTTTGTTGGGCTGGTTTTTAAAATGCTTAAACTTTGTTTTTGACCAGTTTTGTCTATTTTTATGTGGTCACTCAAGAGAACAGAATGTTTGTTTTACATCTGTGAGGAGAGACAGTGATTCTTTAAGCTGCCTGTACTGTCTTCCATTTAATCAGAGACAACGAGTTCACAAAGACCTTAACGATGTTCAGCTGGTATTAATCAGCGCTGTGGCGTTTCATTTCCACACCTTGCCGTCTGAAGAGAGACATGGACTGCATCCGAAATGGCACCCTATTGCCTATGTAGTGCACTACTTTTGAACAGGGCCTATAGTAGTGCACTATATAGGGTGCTATATGGAATGCATCCAGAGACAGCCATAAATTCCCCTCCCGTTGTCTGTTCCTTAATGCATTCTGATTGGCTGGCTCTTAAGGTATGTCTGCCTAGAGCTCTGTAGAGACAGGGCTGTGGGTGTGTGCGTACGAATGTGTACGTGTGCGGATGTGTGTGCATGGGTGTGTGATCCTGTGTGTTTGTGTGCCTACCTGTTTGTGTGCCTACCTGTGTGTTTGTTTGTGTGCCTACCTGTGTGTGATCTCTCTCTCTGCTATTTATTCTCTATAAATCCTTTGTTTACTGTGCTCTTTGTAAATGTCACCCCTGTCACTCAGAGATCCTAAATCTCCCATCCATGACTCTCCTCTCTCTTCTCTCTGCTCTGCTCTGCTCTCCCCTCCTCTCTGCTCTCTGCTGTCCTCTCCTCCCCTCTGCCCTCTCTGCTCTCCCCTCCTCTCTGCTCTCCCCTCCCTGCCCCTCTGTCCTCTCCTCCCCTCTGTCCTCTCCTCCCTCTCCCTCCCCTCACTCCTACCTCTCTCCTCTCCTCTATCCTCCCCTCTCTGTGTATCTCTGTAGACAGGTGGCTAAAGGAGCAGGGATCTGCCCCCTTAAATCCCTCTAGCCTCTCTCCTCCATCTTCCCTCATATTCTCCACCTCCTCATTTCTTCCCTCATATCCTCCACATGTTCCTCTCTGCCCACCTTCTATGTCCTCTTCTCTCTTTCCCCATTCTCCCTCCCTTTCATAGATCTCTCATGTCCTATTCTCCTCTCCTCATCCCTCCTTTTTAGATCTCTCCCTCCCTCTCTTTCTCTGTCGCTCTGTATTTAGTGATGAACTGATCTGGCAGACATTGCATGCAGGCGGGCGTGTATGTGCGTGCGTGTGTGAGTGAGTGAGTTTGTGTGAGTGCGTGTTTGTGTGTGTGTGTGAGTGAGTACATGCGTTCATGTGTGTGTGTCTGCATATATTCATGTCATCTCATGCCTGCTGAGCAGACGATATCCATTTCTCTTTCTTCAGTCATTATTTCACAAGCCTCATTCCTTTCATGCTGACAGCAGAAAACACACACACACACTAACCACACAAGACCAAGGTGTGATTCTCTAACAAACAAAGTCAACCAAAGCCAACTGTGTGTTTCCTCATTTTTTGTGTGAGAACAACAGAAACTTTGCGTGTGTGTTTGTGTTTCCCTAGAGGACTTGTCTCCTCTTCTCTCCTGCTCGGTCGGCCGGTGTTACCGCTGCACTGCTAGCCTGAAATAAATCAACACTGTCACTTACAATGCTACCTGCCACACACACAGAGCGTTCGCTACCAGTCACAATAACAATTTCTCAGTCCACTGGTCAAAATCATTCCATAATGAATAATGGATTCAGTCTAATAAAGCATTGTGTGTGTGTGTGTGTGTGTGTGTGTGTGTGTGTGTGTGTGTGTGTGTGTGTGTGTGTGTGTGTGTGTGTGTGTGTGTGTGTGTGTGTGTGTGTGTGTGTGTGTGTGTGTGTGTGTGTGTGTGTGTGTGTGTGTGTGTGTGTGAGAATGTGTATACTGTATATGAAAGCAAGCACAATCTTCCTCTAATCCCATGCCTCCTGAACAGAGGATATATCTTTCTCTCTCTCTCATCTGAATGTCTCTCATAGGGATCTGTCTCTTCCTATACATGGTCCTCTCATCTGAATGTCTCTCATAGGGATCTGTCTCTTCCTATACATGGTCCTCTCATCTGAATGTCTCTCATAGGGATCTGTCTCTTCCTATACATGGTCCTCTCATCTGAATGTCTCTCATAGGGATCTGTCTCTTCCTCTACATGGTCCTCTCATCTGAATGTCTCTCATAGGGATCTGTCTCTTCCTATACATGGTCCTCTCATCTGAATGTCTCTCATAGGGATCTGTCTCTTCCTATACATGGTCCTCTCATCTGAATGTCTCTCATAGGGATCTGTCTCTTCCTATACATGGTCCTCTCATCTGAATGTCTCTCATAGGGATCTGTCTCTTCCTCTACATGGTCCTCTCATCTGAATGTCTCTCATAGGGATCTGTCTCTTCCTCTACATGGTCCTCTCATCTGAATGTCTCTCATAGGGATCTGTCTCTTCCTATACATGGTCCTCTCATCTGAATGTCTCTCATAGGGATCTGTCTCTTCCTATACATGGTCCTCTCATCTGAATGTCTCTCATAGGGATCTGTCTCTTCCTATACATGGTCCTCTCATCTGAATGTCTCTCATAGGGATCTGTCTCTTCCTATACATGGTCCTCTCATCTGAATGTCTCTCATAGGGATCTGTCTCTTCCTATACATGGTCCTCTCATCTGAATGTCTCTCATAGGGATCTGTCTCTTCCTATACATGGTCCTCTCATCTGAATGTCTCTCATAGGGATCTGTCTCTTCCTATACATGGTCATCTCATCTGAATGTCTCTCATAGGGATCTGTCTCTTCCTCTACATGGTCCTCTCATCTGAATGTCTCTCATAGGGATCTGTCTCTTCCTATACATGGTCCTCTCATCTGAATGTCTCTCATATGGATCTGTCTCTTCCTATACATGGTCCTCATCTGTTAGATCTCAATGATTGGTGGTTTGTGTAGGTTGGTTTGTTTAAGTGCTCTCTGTAGGTTCTGATGTGCATTCCTGAGAGTTGTTTAAAATGAATTTGAATTGAGCCCATTTTGTAGTACTTTGATTGGAAATGAACATTTTCTACTGTTGAAGTCATCTCCACTAGTTATCAACCAGAACAATGGAAACATCAACACATTATACTGTTGAAGTCATCTCCACTACAGTTATCAACCAGAACAATGGAAACATCAACACATTATACTGTTGAAGTCATCTCCACTAGTTATCAACCAGAACAATGGAAACATCAACACATTATACTGTTGAAGTCATCTCCACTACAGTTATCAACCAGAGCAATGGAAACATCAACACATTAAACTGTTGAAGTCATCTCCACTAGTTATCAACCAGAACAATGGAAACATCAACACATTATACTGTTGAAGTCATCTCCACTACAGTTATCAACCAGAACAATGGAAACATCAACACATTATACTGTTGAAGTCATCTCCACTAGTTATCAACCAGAACAATGGAAACATCAACACATTATACTGTTGAAGTCATCTCCACTACAGTTATCAACCAGAACAATGGAAACATCAACACATTATACTGTTGAAGTCATCTCCACTACAGTTATCAACCAGAACAATGGAAACATCAACACATTATACTGTTGAAGTCATCTCCACTAGTTATCAACCAGAACAATGGAAATATCAACACATTATACTGTTGAAGTCATCTCCACTACAGTTATCAACCAGAACAATGGAAACATCAACACATTATACTGTTGAAGTCATCTCCACTACAGTTATCAACCAGAACAATGGAAACATCAACACATTATACTGTTGAAGTCATCTCCACTAGTTATCAACCAGAACAATGGAAACATCAACACATTATACTGTTGAAGTCATCTCCACTACAGTTATCAACCAGAACAATGGAAACATCAACACATTATACTGTTGAAGTCATCTCCACTAGTTATCAACCAGAACAATGGAAACATCAACACATTATACTGTTGAAGTCATCTCCACTAGTTATCAACCAGAACAATGGAAACATCAACACATTATACTGTTGAAGTCATCTCCACTACAGTTATCAACTAGAACAATGGAAACATCAACACATTATACTGTTGAAGTCATCTCCACTAGTTATCAACCAGAACAATGGAAACATCAACACATTATACTGTTGAAGTCATCTCCACTAGTTATCAACCAGAACAATAGAAACATCAACACATTATACTGTTGAAGTCATCTCCACTAGTTATCAACCAGAACAATGGAAACATCAACACATTATACTGTTGAAGTCATCTCCACTAGTTATCAACCAGAACAATGGAAACATCAACACATTATACTGTTGAAGTCATCTCCACTACAGTTATCAACCAGAACAATGGAAACATCAACACATTATACTGTTGAAGTCATCTCCACTACAGTTATCAACCAGAACAATGGAAACATCAACACATTATACTGTTGAAGTCATCTCCACTACAGTTATCAACCAGAACAATGGAAACATCAACACATTATACTGTTGAAGTCATCTCCACTGCCTGTTCACCCCGCTATCATCCAGAAGGCGAGGTCAGTACAGGTGCATCAAAGCTGGGACCGAGAGACTGAAAAACAGCTTCTATCTCAAGGCCATCAGACTGTTAAACAGCCACCACTAACATTGAGTGGCTGCTGCCAGCACACTGACACTGACTCAACTCCAGCCACTTTAATAATGGGAATTGATGGGAAATGATGTAAATATATCACTAGCCACTTTAAACAATGCTACCTTATATAATGTTACTTACCCTACATTATTCATCTCATATGCATACGTATATACTGTACTCTATATCATTGACTGCATCCTTATGTAATACATGTATCACTAGCCACTTTAACTATGCCACTTTGTTTACATACTCATCTCATATGTATATACTGTACTCGATACCATCTACTGTATCTTGCCTATGCTGCTCTGTACCATCACTCATTCATATATCCTTATGTACATATTCTTTATCCCCTTACACTGTGTATAAGACAGTAGTTTAGGAATTGTTAGTTAGATTACTTGTTGGTTATTACTGCATTGTCGGAACTAGAAGCACAAGCATTTCGCTACACTCGCATTAACATCTGCTAACCATGTGTATGTGACAAATAAATTTGATTTGATTTGATTTTGATTTGGTTATCAACCAGAACAATGGAAACATCAACACATTATACTGTTGAAGTCATCTCCACTAGTTATCAACCAGAACAATGGAAACATCAACACATTATACTGTTGAAGTCATCTCCACTACAGTTATCAACCAGAACAATGGAAACATCAACACATTATACTGTTGAAGTCATCTCCACTAGTTATCAACCAGAACAATGGAAACATCAACACATTATACTGTTGAAGTCATCTCCACTAGTTATCAACCAGAACAATGGAAACATCAACACATTATACTGTTGAAGTCATCTCCACTACAGATATCAACCAGAACAATGGAAACATCAACACATTAAACACTCATACATCTAGGGCAATCATGTGACATAGCAGGTGCCGTGTCTTTACTATCATTAAATTGAAGACATAGTTTTACCAAAGATTCCCTGTAATTAGTATAACGCTATCAAAGTAATTAATTGTGTAACAGTGATTAACTAGGAAGTAGGGGCACCAAGGAAAGTATTCAGATTACAATATTATAATTTCCCAATATAACCTTTCAGATATTTTCATATCTGATCAATAGTCTTCCGATTAATGATTTATCTATTTTACCTCACGTTAGTCTCATTCCAAACGTCGTAAATTGTTGGTTATCTGCACAAATACAGTGAGGAGAGTGGGGGGTCGACTGGAGTCACTACAGAGTGATAATTATAACAATTGAAATGCTAATCCTTACACATGAACGCTCACTCAGTGGGGAACAATTGCAATCAATATATATATTTACGCTCAGTGTGTCGTCTTGGTCGCTGGTGAAAAGTTCATTTATTTTGCAGAATTGTCCGTCTCTCTTCCTCTCTCTCTCTGTCTTGGTTAGAGGGGATAGTTCAAAGTGACATTCGTTATAGAATGGATGTTTCGGCGGTTGTCGTTCTTCCCGTTCAATGATGTCGAATTCCAAGCTGCAGACTAGTAATTAGTATCAAAGACTTGTTCTTATTCTGCCGGTATCGATAGTCTAAGAGTTTTTACCACATGGTATGGTTAAAAGATTCAGCAATGGTATGCAACCTTTAGTCCCCCTCCTACTGGAGAAAAACATGGTCTGCTGATAATTTCTCAAAGTGGGTTTTTATTCAGAATGGCAGACGAGGGCTGTCTCAGGATGTCTGGCCCTAACTGGGCTCAGGGGCGGTCTTCTGATTTAGTTCAAATCAAAAGGGAATTGTATTTTTCTTCATTAAACAGTCCACAATCATATTACACCATTATACAAACAGTATCATACTCACTCATTCATTTTATACAACAATTACATGTAACCTCATATCTGAGGCTATTATATAAACAGCGTTATGGTAATGTGGCCACACCGTCTCCATTGAGCTTCCCAAGTTGTGAAAAACGCGCCAGTTCGTAGCTGGATTATTCACCGATCTTTTACACTTTCCCTGGAACATGAAATTTGTTCGCACCTCACGTTCTGTGAGGTGGAAGGATTTCCTTTGTCTCCATAAAACTACTCTCTATAACTGTGTGTCCATGAGGCAGGGTCTTCCTTAGGAATTTACGACCTCACTCTGCCCACAGCAGTCTGGTTGTAGAAGCAGAGAGCGGGGGATGGTGCTCAATGTACTCAAAGAGGGCAACATCATGACACAGGATTTTATCTTGTATTTTAAGCCTTATCCAGAGATGTGAATTGCACCAACAATGAATATTGTTGACAAAGGGCTGTGAGACATGGGTTTAGACTAGACACATGACACATGACACAAGTAGGAAGTATTCGGAGGGTACAGGGCAACAGAGGACGAACAGCAGAGGGTCTAATGACTCTGGAGCAGGGGGAAAAGGTCTCGGCCGTGGGACTATAGCAGCGTTCCAGCGCACCTGGCTAAAGATCCTTGGCTACCGGTCGGTGTTGCGAAAGTGAAGTGGCCCGGGCCTTACTGAACCCCTCCAGGAGGTCCTGGTACTCCGCGGAAATGGCGGAGAGGTTCGGGACAATTTCCAATCAGTCAGAACTGATTTCAGGCAATTAGTGTGGCAAAATGAGCTTCAGCCCATGATGGCACCAGTAGACCAGTCAATCAAAGAATTGTGTCGCTGTAGCCAAGAGAATCCCAATACCAAAGGTACCTGCTGAGACTCAATTAGCAGGAATTGGATCATCTCACTGTGGATCATCTCACTATGATGGTGGTGGTATGGTGGGTGACCCGGCCTATAGAGCGCCCGTCCAGCGTTCTAACATTTATGGTAATGGAGAGCTGTTGAGTAGGGATGCCCAGCTCGGGCGCCAGGGTAACATCCATAAGACTCATATCGGCCCTTAAGTCGAAGAGTATCTGGAGAGACTTGGACTGGTTGCCCCACAACAGGGTGGCATGGAGAGGGGGGTGAGTAGGGGGAGTCTCTTGAAGGGACAGGTAGACACATAATGACCGGCATTACCGCAATACAGACAACTCTGGATTTTAAGTCTGCATACGCGTTCGGCTGGAGACAGCCTAGCCCTGCCGGGCTGCATCAGCTCGCGAAGAGGCATATCGTTAGTCTTTGCAGGCTCATGGAGGAACTCAGGTATGTCCAGATGCTCTCGGGGACTTCCGGAGTTCATCAGATGCAAGGTGGGATCCTTGAGTGAGTGTTTGGGACCGCAATTGGCTACGTTCCTGTTGCCGTCCATCGATCCGGATGGTTAAAGGGATGAGTGAGTCGAGATCCGTCGGTAGTTCCCGGGCTGCAAGCTCATCCTTTACTTCCTCTGATAATCTGTGCAGGAACGTGTCGAACAGCGCTTCCGGGTTCCAGGCACGCTCCGCTACTAGTGTGCGGAAATCCACCGCATAGTCTGCCACACTGAGGGAGTCCTGCCGAAGCTGGAGTAACTTCTGGGTTCATAGTCTGCCACACTGAGGGAGTCCTGCCAAGCTGGAGTAACTTCTGGGTTCATAGTCTGCCACACTGAGTGAGTCCTGCCGAAGCTGGATTAACTTCTGCGTTCATAGTCTGCCACACTGAGTGAGTCCTGCCGAAGCTGGATTAACTTCTGCGTTCATAGTCTGCCACAATGAGGGAGTCCTGCCGAAGCTGGAGTAACTTCTGGGTTCATAGTCTGCCACACTGAGGGAGTCCTGCTGGAGTAACTTCCAGGCAGCCTCTCTCCCGGGAAATTGTAGCCTCAAACTTTTCTCACCTCCATCACGAATACGTCCAGACTGAGGCAGACGGTGGATTGTTGCTCCCTCACCGCTGTGGCCTAGGCGAGTGCCTTCCCGGACGTCAGCGTAATATTGTACGCTATCTTCGAGCTGTCCGAGGGGAACGAAGAAGGTTGCAGCTCGAAAACGAGGGAGCACTGGGAGAGAAAGGCCCGACAGGTATTGGAATCGCCATCATAGCACTCCGGTAAGTGGCGTTCCCGGGAAACCAGGGTGACGGTGCTGCTACCAGCCTGGTTACTTGGGGGCTGGGAGGTTACTGTCATGGTAGGTTGCCTGATAGGCAGCCCACGGAATTTCCCCCGCAATGCGTCCAATGCTAGGTTGTGACGTTCGGCCACTTCCTGGAACCCTTCCATCAGACTGCGAAGCAACTCCTTGTGTTACTAATGATCATTCCTGGGAGGAGATGGCGTTGCGGAGCTGGGCTAAGTCTGCTGGGTCAGTCACGGCCAGTTTGTACTATCACGTTTCAGGTAAGACCCAAATGCAGACTGTTGAAGTAACAATGTTTATTACAGCAACAGGGGCAGGCAAACCACAAGTCAAGGCAGGCAGGGGTTGATAATCCAGAGTAGTGGCAAAGGTATAGGATGGCAGGCAGGCTCAGAGTCAGGGACAGGCAGTGTGGTCAGGCAGGCGGGCTCAGAGTCAGGACAGGCAAAGGTCAAAACCAGGAAAGCGAGAAAAAGTGAGACTGGGGAAAAGCAGGAGCTGAGAAAAAACACTGGTTGACTTGACAAACAAGACAACCTGGCAACAGACAAACAGAGAACACAGGTATAAGTACCCAGGGGATAATGTGGAAGATGAGCAACACCTGGAGGAGGGTAGAGACAAGCACAAGTACAGGTGAAACAGATCACGGTGTAACAATGAAGGATGGTGCTGGACCAGCTTTAACCTCTTAAATGTAATCTACGTAATCCCAAAAGTAATTATTTATCATGAGAGGGACATAAACAGAAACTAATAATGCTGCATATTCCAATAAAGGTTTAAATCCCACCTTTCTGGTCATTTGTTTTTAAATACATTGCTGAGGTATAGTCACTTTTGAGGACACAAGCTCAAATTAACAGTACAAATATGATAAAATTAAATATTTTTATGATGCATTTCCTATTCAGAGAAACTATAAATAAGACTTCAAATGACTTATATGCTTTCTAAATATAGTATAATCATATTATAAAATGACTAACTATGAGTTCACCTTCCTTATGAATGTCAAATACATATTTTGTAAACATGTCAGGAACTCGCATTTCATCCCAGATTAATTGTGTACTTCTATGGCAAACAGTGTGTTTTCTTTAAAATCTGTGAATTATTTTAGATTACTGTCTATAAATCGATCTCTGAATGTGCAGGGACAAAACCCCTCTCTCCTGCTGCTCTACATTGTAAGGAGTGTGACGTAGGTTTCAGCCAGCTTTTGATGGACAGTCGGAAGAGCGAATGAAATGGTAGGCAGGACATCCCAGCTTCAAGTGCTGTCAGATTTTTTTCACAAAGGCGGAAGAGATATACAAAAGTTTGATCTACCGTGCTTTAGAGAAGAGACAGTCAGTATTATAGCAGTGCTTTAGAGAAGAGACAGTCAGTATTATAGCAGTGCTTTAGAGAAGAGACAGCCAGTATTATAGCAGTGCTTTAGAGAAGAGACAGTCAGTATTATAGCAGTGCTTTAGAGAAGAGACAGCCAGTATTATAGCAGTGCTTTAGAGAAGAGACAGCCAGTATTATAGCAGTGCTTTAGAGAAGAGACAGTCAGTATTATAGCAGTGCTTTAGAGAATAGACAGCCAGTATTATAGCAGTGCTTTAGAGGAGACAGCCAGTATTATAGCAGTGCTTTAGAGAAGAGACAGCCAGTATTATAGCAGTGCTTTAGAGAAGAGACAGCCAGTATTATAGCAGTGCTTTAGAGAATAGACAGTCAGTATTATAGCAGTGCTTTAGAGAAGACAGCCAGTATTATAGAAGTGCTTTAGAGAGGAGACAGCCAGTATTATAGCAGTGCTTTAGAGAAGAGACAGCCAGTATTATAGCAGTGCTTTAGAGAGGAGACAGCCAGTATTATAGCAGTGCTTTAGAGGAGACAGCCAGTATTATAGCAGTGCTTTAGAGAGGAGACAGCCAGTATTATAGCAGTGCTTTAGAGAGGAGACAGCCAGTATTATAGCAGTGCTTTAGAGAATAGACAGCCAGTATTATAGCAGTGCTTTAGAGAATAGACAGCCAGTATTATAGCAGTGCTTTAGAGAATAGACAGCCAGTATTATAGCAGTGCTTTAGAGAAGAGACAGCCAGTATTATAGCAGTGCTTTAGAGAAGAGACAGCCAGTATTATAGCAGTGCTTTAGAGAGGAGACAGCCAGTATTATAGCAGTGCTTTAGAGAATAGACAGCCAGTATTATAGCAGTGCTTTATAGAGGAGACCGTCACTATTATAGCAGTGCTTTAGAGAAGAGACAGTCACTATTATAGCAGTGCTTTAGAGAAGAGACAGTCACTATTATAGCAGTGCTTTAGAGAGGAGACAGCCAGTATTATAGCAGTGCTTTAGAGAGGAGACAGCCAGTATTATAGCAGTGCTTTAGAGAGGAGACAGCCAGTATTATAGCAGTGCTTTAGAAAGCCAGTATTATTGCTTTAGAGAGGACAGCCAGTATTATAGCAGTGCTTTAGAAAGAGACAGCCAGTATTATAGCAGTGCTTTAGAGAATAGACAGCCAGTATTATAGCAGTGCTTTAGAGAGGAGACAGCCAGTATTATAGCAGTGCTTTAGAGAGGAGACAGCCAGTATTATAGCAGTGCTTTAGAGAGGAGACAGCCAGTATTATAGCAGTGCTTTAGAGAGGAGACAGCCAGTATTATAGCAGTGCTTTATAGAGAATAGACAGCCAGTATTATAGCAGTGCTTTATAGAGGAGACTGTCACTATTATAGCAGTGCTTTAGAGAAGAGACAGTCACTATTATAGCAGTGCTTTAGAGAAGAGACAGTCACTATTATAGCAGTGCTTTAGAGAAGAGACAGTCACTATTATAGCAGTGCTTTAGAGAAGAGACAGTCACTATTATTGCAGTGCTTTAGAGAAGAGACAGTCACTATTATAGCAGTGCTTTAGAGAAGAGACAGTCACTATTATAGCAGTGCTTTGGAGGAGAGACAGTCAGTATTATAGCAGTGCTTTTGAGAAGAGAGAGTCAGTATTATAGCAGTGCTTTAGAGAAGAGAGAGTCAGTATTGTAGAGCGTGGTTGATTTACAACCTGGTTCAGTTTACTTCAGGACATTGTCTCACATCAAAGCAACCCTTGATCACTTTAACACACATAAAACCATACACACACTCACACACTGAGGCAGACACACGGGCACGTATACAAGCACACGCACACACACACACTCAGGCACACACACTACATCGTATTCACACACAGGAACACACACACTCACAAACGGAGGCAGACACACAGATATGTATGCACACACACAGGTACATGCACACACACACTTAAATGGTCCTTGTGGAGGCTAGTTATGTTCCGTGAAATATAATTGTGACAGAATCTGAATGTGTCTCTGATTAGATTTCCCATAGGGGTTCAGGCTCTCTGTGAACTCTAAGGTAGAGTTAACATCATGTACCAGACAGGGGTTCAGTCTCTCTGGGAAATCTAAGGTAGAGTTAACACCATGTACCACATGGATGGATTTGTTAGCTGTTAGGTCATGCTTTAAGGGCTGTATAGTAAAGAGGTTTGTATGTCACAGGGACTGGTCAGTTAGAAACCCATGTTCTAGTTGTTGAAATCATTAGTAGCTGGATGTTTAAATCAGAGTAAATAGGCTAGTAACTGGCTAAATCAGAGTAAATAGGCTCGTGTCTTTGGCTATGCCGGATTAAGTGATATGACATGCTATTCTATAAAATAATTTATCTGTAATTAATATCACCTGATTGAGCTAATCATGTAAATGTAATTAACTAGAGAGTCGTGGCACCACAAAATAATATTTATAGAGCTGTTATCTTTGAATAAACTCTTAAAGACCTAGTAATACTTCACAGCCATAGCAGTCAATATTAATCGTCACCTTAATTCAGTCTCGTCTGAAAGTTGTAAATTCTTGGTTATCTGCACGAACCCTGGCTAACAAGTTGAATCAGCAATACAAAATTGGGTTTAATTATTTATTTACTAAATACCTAATCACACAGAATTACACATACACATAATTAATCATAACTTGAATAGAAATTACGTCATAAAGGAAAACGTCCCTAGCGGGCGGAACAGATATGACAGCTGGTTACACAAAAGAAAAGGGGCTGGGTTTCAGTGAAAGAGCGGGAAGACTGGGGAACAAAGGGCGAAGCTGTGCTATCGTAAATACAGTATCTTATGCATTCTAAAATACCGCCCATTTGGAAAAGGAAAATGCAATAAATATTTACTCTGAGCAGCACTTCGGTAGGTTGGTGGTAGATGGAAAACCGTGTTGCCCAACCTAGTCCTTTGAAGAATGTCTCTGCTGGTAATTGGATACGTTGTAGTAACGTTGTTGTGTGGTAGACGGGATACTCTGTTCCTTCCTAACCTGCGTTTGCAGCTGCTGTTGCTAACTCAACGGCTAGGAGGTATCACTTCTGTAGTGAATAAGAGTTCAAAGTTCATACCATTTGCAACCAAAGCTCACGCTGATGTTGGCTTCGTTCTGTAGTTAGTATCTGAACCATTCTGACCGTCGTCCTCACATCCTCGGAACACATGGTTATATTGTCGTCAAGGCTTTATATAGGAAGGGAGAGGAGGGTGTGTATGAAAAGTTTTATAGCCCATGTCCCTTCACAGGGGCGGGCCACTGATTGAGCAGAGCCCTACTTTATGAAAACCCAAATCTTACATTTTAGAAGCTAACATCACATTTCATCCCATCACGAATAATTTCATATTCAAACATTTAAATTGAACAACAATTCCATGTGAATCCGATAACTCTGATGTGTAGACTTTCCACTGTAGAGTTTATGTCGTCTTATCATTGATGAGAATGTATCAGATGACAACCGAACTGACATCATATTCATTAAGTACCACCGCATATGTTCAATTGGTCGGATTACCAGAATATAGTTCACTTCCTCCCACCTTCTGATGTTCCCAGAATCTCTATGTTAACCAATAGATGTTCAAATGTAACATCAGTAGGGTAGAGAGAGGAAAAGGGGGGAAGATGTATTTATGACTGTCATAAACCTACCCCCAGGCCAACGTCAAGACACTAGTAACTGGCTAATTCAGAGTAAATAGGCTAGTAACTGGCTAAATCAGAGTAAATAGGCTAGTAACTGGCTAAATCAGAGTAAATAGGCTAGTAACTGACTAAATCAGAGTAGATAGGCTAGTAACTGGCTAAATCAGAGAAGATAAGGATATGATATGCTACTATAGTAGCTGGATGATCTGAAGGGCTGTGTCTGTGGATTTTACCAGTTAAGAGAGAAGAGAGCTACACTTCAGTGTTTGTTCCGCTGCCTCCCACAGAGAGAGCCTGATAGAGGACAGAGTGAGAAAGAGAGAGAGACTGATAGAGAACCGAGAGAGAAAGAGAGATAGGACAGAGAGAGAACCTGATGGAGGACAGAGAGAGAAAGCGAGAGACTGATGGAAGAGAGAGAAAGAGAGAGAGACAGAGTACAGAGAGAGGGGGCAGAGAGAGAGCTAGACAGAGAGAAGAGAGTGGGAGAGAGAGAGCTAGACAGAGAGAAGAGAGGGGCAGAGAGAGAGCTAGACAGAGAAGAGAGGGGCAGAGAGAGAGAGCTAGACAGAGAGACGAGAGGGGCAGAGAGAGAGAGGGGCAGAGAGAGAGCTAGACAGAGAGAAGAGAGGGGGAGAGAGAGAGCTAGACAGAGAGAAGAGAGGGGGAGAGAGAGAGCTAGACAGAGAGAAGAGAGGGGAGAGAGAGAGCTAGACAGAGAGAAGAGAGGGGGAGAGAGAGCTAGACAGAGAGAAGAGAGTGGCAGAGAGAGAGCTAGACAGAGAGAAGAGAGTGGCAGAGAGAGAGCTAGACAGAGAGAAGAGAGTGGGAGAGAGAGCTAGACAGAGAGAAGAGAGGGGCAGAGAGAGAGCTAGACAGAGAGAAGAGAGGGGCAGAGAGAGAGCTAGACAGAGAGAAGAGAGGGGGAGAGAGAGAGCTAGACAGAGAGAAGAGAGTGGCAGAGAGAGAGCTAGACAGAGAGAAGAGAGGGGCAGAGAGAGAGCTAGACAGAGAGAAGAGATGGGGGAGAGAGAGCTAGACAGAGAGAAGAGAGGGGTAGAGAGAGAGCTAGACAGAGAGAAGAGAGGGGGAGAGAGAGAGCTAGACAGAGAGAAGAGAGGGGGAGAGAGAGAGCTAGACAGAGAGAAGAGAGGGAGAGAGAGAGAGCTAGACAGAGAGAAGAGAGGGGGAGAGAGAGAGCTAGACAGAGAGAAGAGAGGGGGAGAGAGGGAGGGAAGGAGGAGTGAGAAGACTTAAATCCTTCTTTCATCTCAGATCGTCAGAACTGTTTGGAGAGCAGGGTATGCTGCCATGGCAACTCAGAGAGACACGTGTCGCAGCTCACAGCATGTACCCGTATGCGTGCGTGAGTGTGTGTCACAGCACCCCTGTGTGTATGTGTGTGTATGCCGCACGTGTCTGCAGTGAACCACAGTGAACCACTAAGTCCACATCAGCCGTTGAATTGATTCCCTCCTTGTATCACACTAGTACACAGCATCGTATGCCATAACACTCTATGGTAGAGACCTTTTGGGTGCCCCAGACTGATGTTTCCCAACCCTGGTCCTCCTGTACCCCAACAGTACAGTTTTATTGTATCCCTGGACAAACACCTGATTCAACTCATTGAGGACTTGATGATTAGTTGACAAGTTGAACCAGGTGTGTTTGTCCAGGGTTACGATACAGCTGTACTGTTGGGACACTGGAAGACCAGGGTTGGGAATCACTGCCCTAGGCTGTAAACATTATTAACATAATTCAATCATTCTCTACTGCATGAAAATACTGACCTTTTATAAGAGAGAGAGAGAGAGGTCCAACTGCATTATTAGAGGCGACGTGGCATTTCGAGAACACACACACACCTATCTAATTTATTCAGATCCAAAAAACAGAAAAGCCGGTACGTCTTGTACTTCTAATTTCTGACTGGTCTGGAATCAGAACATTATTCAGCCTGCTTTTGTCCCTCATTTCCAGCAGTGTAAATCCTAATCCATTGTAATGTGGTCATTACAGACTCATTCTTTACACTCACTGATGCCATTAGTCATGCTAATTAGCATATGGAATAGAAGGGGAATTTTACGGGGAGTTTAGCAGTTCAGTTTGCTCACACTAGATCGACTCAGAGCTGGGGAGATTAGAGGATGGTTAGAGGATGGTTAGAGGATGGTTAGAGGATGATTAGAGGATGGTTAGAGGATGGTTAGAGGATGGTTAGAGGATGGTTAGAGGATGATTAGAGGATGGTTAGAGGATTTAGAGAGGATGATTAGAGGATTATTAGAGGATGGTTAGAGGATGGTTAGAGGATGGTTAGAGGATGGTTAGAGGATGATTAGAGGATGATTAGAGGATTATTAGATGATTAGAGGATGATTAGAGGATTAGAGGATGGTTAGAGGATGGTTAGAGGATGGTTAGAGGATGGTTAGATTATTAGATGGTTAGAGATGGTTAGAGGATGGTTAGAGGATGGTTAGAGGATTAGATGATTAGAGGATTATTAGAGGATGGTTAGAGGATGGTTAGATGATTAGAGGATGGTTAGAGGATGATGGTTAGGGGATGATTAGATGGTGGTTAGAGGATGATTTAGAGATTAGATGGTTAGAGATTAGATGGTTAGAGGATGGTTAGAGGATGGTTAGAGGATGGTTAGAGGATGATTAGAGGATGATTAGTGGTTAGAGGATGAGTGGTTAGAGGATGATTAGAGGATGAGGGGATTTAGAGGATGGTTAGAGGATGGTTAGAGGATGGTTAGGGGATGATTAGAGGATGGTTAGAGGATGGTTAGAGGATGGTTATGGGGATGATTAGAGGATGGTTAGAGGATGATTAGAGGATGATTAGAGGATGGTTAGAGGATGGTTAGAGGATGATTAGAGGATGATTAGAGGATGGTTAGATGGATGGGATTTAGGGGATGATTAGAGGATGGTTAGAGGATGGTTAGAGGATGGTTAGGGGATGATTAGAGGATGGTTAGAGGATGGTTAGGGGATGATTAGAGGATGGTTAGAGGATGGTTAGAGGATGATTAGAGGATGGTTAGAGGATGGTTAGGGGATGATTTGCCATGATCCCAATTTGTAAGTCGCTCTGGATAAGAGCGTCTGCTAAATGACTTAAATGTAAATGTAATGAAATGTAATGATT
This sequence comes from Oncorhynchus masou masou, assembly GCF_036934945.1. NCBI lineage: Eukaryota > Metazoa > Chordata > Actinopteri > Salmoniformes > Salmonidae > Oncorhynchus > Oncorhynchus masou. Next base: position 16,008,354 of record NC_088220.1, on the reverse strand, counting down.
AGAGGATGGTTAGAGGATGGTTAGGGGATGATTAGAGGATGGTTAGAGGATGGTTAGAGGATGATTAGAGGATGGTTAGAGGATGGTTAGAGGATGGTTAGAGGATGGTTAGAGGATGGTTAGGGGATGATTAGAGGATGGTTAGAGGATGATTAGAGGATGGTTAGAGGATGATTAGAGGATGGTTAGAGGATGGATAGAGGATGATTAGAGGATGGTTAGAGGATGATTAGAGGATGGTTAGAGGATGATTAGAGGATGGTTAGAGGATGGTTAGAGAGGGCTTTGGTTTTGTTTGGCTGCTGCGAGCACGCCTGGACCTGCTCCTTTTCTGCCACACAGACATTCACTGTAATGCACACAAGCATCCCATACCTGTTCCATGTTAACATAACCATTTAATATGATTTTCAGCAGTAATCAATAGTTGTGAATAAATCATGAATCATTGTCTTAATGGGGTAGTGAAATGACAGCACTGCTCTAAACCCCTGGTACTGTAAGCAGCCTCCATAGTGTTTCACTGATGTTCACTGCAGCACTGTACTGTTTGAGGTTCTCAAACGTTTTGGGACTGGGGACCACTTTTGTAATAGAACTCTTTATCAGTGACCCATTTCTAATCAGAACACCACTCCAGTGCCATTTAAAAACAGCCTACAAGGAGTTTTAGTGTGATTTCTGCAGTGCGTGGCTGGACGAACCAAGTCTTGGGCCCAGGGAATGAACGTTTAAAAGGCTCGCCTCTTGGCATCGGAGAGAAACACATTTCCTGCAATTCTACACATTTTGCCTTAAATGACAGTGAAAAAAATGGGGGGGGGGGGTAGTATTGCATGAGGCAAATGGTGGTCACACCGGATACTGACTGGTTTTCTGATCCACACCCCTGCTTTAAAAAAAATCTGTGATCAACAAATGAATGTCTGTATTCCCAGTCATGTGAAATCCATAGATTAGGTCCTAATTTATTTATTTAAATTGACTGATTTCCTTATATGAACTGTAACCCAGTAAAATTGTATGTTGCATTTCTATTTTTGTTTGGTGTATTTTCTGATTTGAGATCTTGCAGCAGACCCCATTCAGGACCTTGGACCCCACTTTGAGAACCCCTGCTGTACAGTATGGGATTTATATGTTGGTGACGATTGATTAGTACTAATTAGACTGTTTGTAGATAAGAGTGAGAAAGAGGTGATGAGATAGTGAGAAGGGTTAGGGAGAGAGAGAGCGAGAGTGAGGGAGAAAGAGAGGGAGAGAGACGGGAGGGTGTGAGGGGTAGGGAGAGAGAGGGACAGAGAGCTAGGAGGGCTCCCGAGTGACTACAGACCCTGGTTCGATCCTGGGCTGTATCACAGCTGGCTGTGATCGGGAGTCCCATAGGGCGTCGCACAACTGGCCCAGCGTTGTCCGGGTTAAGGGAGGGTTTGGCGGGGGTAGGCCGTCATTGTAAATAAGAATTTGTTCTTAACTAACTTGCCTAATTAAATAAAGGTTAAATATAAAATAAAAGGAGAGTGAGAGAAGAGAAGCAGGGGATGGGAGCATGTATGGAAGGAGGGATAGAGAGGAAGGGATATAGTTTACCCAGATGGACAGACATGCAGACATATCCTCCTCCACCTAAAGCCTGCTCAGGTTTAACACGGTGGTAGGTCTCCACATACGCTCTCTTCTCTTTCCCTCTCTTCTCTGTCACTCTCTTCTCTTTCACTCTCTTCTCTTTCCCTCACTTCTCTTTCCCTCGCTTCTCTTTCCCTCTCTTCTCTGTCACTCTTACCCTTCTCTTTCCCTCTTCTCTTTCCCTCTCCTCTTTCCCTCCTTCTCTGTCACTCTCCTTCTTCCTTCTCTCTCTTCTCTGTCACTCTCTTCTTCTCTGTCACTCTCTTCTGTCACTCTCTTCTGTCACTCTGTCACTCTCTTCTCTGTCCCTCTCTTCTCTGTCCCTCTGTCTCTGTCCTCTCTTCTCTGTCCCTCTCTTCTCTGTCACTCTCTTCTCTGTCACTCTTCTCTGTCACTTCTCTGTCCTCTCTTCTGTCCTCTCTTCTCTGTCCCTCTCTTCTGTCACTCTCTTCTCTGTCACTCTCTTCTCTGTCACTCTCTTCTCTGTCACTCTCTTCTCTGTCACTCTCTTCTCTGTCACTCTTAACCCCTCTCTTCTCTGTCACTCTTAACCCTCTCTTCTCTGTCACTCTTACCCCTCTCTTTCCCTCTCTTCTCTGTCACTCTTACACCTCTCTTTCCCTCCCTTCTCTGTCACTCTCTTCTCTGTCACTCTCTTCTGTCACCCCTCTGTCACTCTCTTCTCTGTCCTCTCTTCCCTGTCACTCTTAACCCTCTCTTTCCCTCTCTTCTCTGTCACTCTTACCCCTCTCTTTCCCTCTCTTCTCTGTCACTCTTACCCCTCTCTTTCCCTCTTCTCTGTCACTCTCTTCTCTCACTCTTACCCCTCTCTTTACCTCGCTTCTCTGTCACCCACTTCTCTGTCACTCTTACCCCTCTCTTTCCCTCTCTTCTCTGTCACTCTTACCCCTCTCTTCCCTCTCTTCTCTGTCACTCTTACCCCTCTCTGTCACTCTCTTCTATGTCACTCTTACCCCTCTCTGTCACTCTCTTCTCTGTCACTCTTACCCCTCTCTGTCACTCTCTTCTCTGTCACTCTTACCCCTCTCTTTCCCTCTCTTCTCTGTCACTCTTACCCCTCTCTTTCCCTCTCTTCTCTTTCACTCTTTTTTCTTTCCCTCTTCTCTTTCACTATCAACCCTCTCTTTCCCTCTCTTCTCTTTCTCTCTCTTCTCTTTCTCTCTTTCCCTCTCTTCTCTGTCACTCCTCCCCCTCTTTCCCTGTCTTCTCCTTCCCTCTCTTCTCTTTCCCTCTCTTCTCTTTCCCTCTCTTCTCTGTCACTCTTAACCCTCTCTTTCCCTCCCTTCTCTTTCCCTCTCTTCTCTGTCACTCTTACCCCTCTCTTTCTCTCCCTTCTCTTTCCCTCTCTTCTCTGTCACTCTAACCCCCTCTTTCCCTCCCTTATCTTTCCCTCTCTTCTCTTTCCCTCTCTTCTCTTTCCGTCTCTTCTCTTTCTGTCTCTTCTCTTTCTGTCTCTTCTCTTTCTGTCTCTTCTCTTTCACTCTCTTCTTTTTCACTCTCTTCTCTTTCCCTCTCTTCTCTTTCACTCTTCTCTTTCGCTCTTCTCTTTCACTCTCTTCTCTTTCACTCTTACCCCTCTCTTTCCCTCTCTTCTCTATCTTATATTTCCCTCTCTTCTCTTTCCCTCTCCTCTCTTTCACTCATACCCTCTTTCTGTTTCTTCTCAGGCCTTGTAACTTTTTCATCATCCTCCTATCGTCTCTCATCCTAAATAGTTTCCCTCTTGTTTTCTTGTTCAATCTTCCTTTTAATGTTCTACTTCACTAACTACACGAAGACTAAACCCTGGAACCCTTTTTTGTTTTCTCTTCAGCTTATTGTTGATCACGTAAAAGCTCTCTATCTCTCTCTGTCCTGTACTCTCTCTGAGTCTGACGTGCCAGAGAAGAGAATGGCACGTAACAGAAATACAGTTAATCGTTAGTGCTCAGTTGTGTTCTCCTGAGGCAGAGAGACAGAGCTACAGCCTGTGTGGTACCCTGTTCCCTATATGGCCTATCACATGGCCCTGGTCAGACGCAGTGCACCATAAAGACAACAGGGTTCCATTTGGGACACTTCCCGAGACACAGAAAGGTCAGAGGGGAATTTGGCTTCCGACAAATCAGTAGTTTGTTTTTAAAAAGCTGTGACTAAGTGGCCTCCTCTTCCTCCTCCTGTTATCAATCACCACCAATAAATGTGTGCGGCTCCGTGAAACACGCTGGCAGATTCCTTAAGGTGAGGTGAATCTGGTGTAGTTCCTTTGTGATGCTCAGTTATCTTGTCTCAGCACATTTAACACAGCTCTCCCAGAGCCTTGATGACATTACAGTAGAGGCAGGGCTGTATCCCAAACGGCACCTTATTCCCTATATAGGGGCCCTGGTCAAAAGTAGTGCACTGTGAAGGGAATATGGTGCTATTTGGGACATGGTGTCTGATGAGACACAGACTGCTGTACTGTAGGGAGTCAGGGTGGAGGATGCATACTGTCATGTGATGCTAGATAGGTCAGAGTCATGTGAAAGGCAGAGGCTTTGGTTTGTTATAATGTAGATAGATGCAAGTGAATGAGATCTATACAGATGGGTTTGACCTTATTTTAGCTTCCAAAAAAAACATAATACTTCCAGGTCAGCTGTAATATCAATACCATTGTAAAGCACAATTTATCCCCTTTCCAGCAAAAACAATGACGAGACCTTCATGCTGCCCGTCTCTGCATGATTGAAGAAGACAATGAGCTCCGTCTGGTCTTTTTAAATGGTGGGTGGGGAAGTGAAACCTACTGCGTCATAGTGAAAGGGGGGGAGAAGCCGTGTGGGGAAACTGCTTTCTTCACCCGATCTGTCCAACTTATCTCCTCTAAAATGTCATTAAAACACTATAAAGAGTTTATATAATGTGTCATTACATACCTATTTGAAGGTTTGTGTGGAATTTGAATCGTGTTTTTTAGGGTGGCGATAAAGTGATCGTCAGAAGTAAACAGCGGCTGTCGCGGCTTCTGAGAGTCATGATGTCTTGTAGTGATGACGCAAACAATGAATGCATTCAGTTGTATCCCCCTTAACCATACCCCTACCCCCCTACCCCTTACCCCTACCCCTTAACCCTACCCCTACCCCCCTACCCCTTACCCCTACCCCCCTACCCCTTACCCCTACCCCCCTACCCCTTACCCCTTACCCCTTAACCCTACCCCTACCCCCCCCTTACCCCTACCCCTTAACCCTACCCCTACCTGTTATGTACTTGAGTGAAGACCCAAAAGCGGTTTTAACAGAAAACAGAGTTCTTTAATGAAAAACAGGAATGGCATAAATCCTCTTCCAACCAATGGAACAAAAGAACGTTAGTATAATGCAGGATGCACCTGCCAGGCCTCCGACAGGATAGGACAAGGTGGAAGCAAACGGGACGACAGCTTGCTTCTGGCATCAAAAACACAAACAAGAATCAGACACTGAAAGTAGCAAGAACAGAGAGAGAAATAGAGACCTAATCAGAGGGGGAAGGGAGAACAGGTGGGAAAGAGTGAATGAGCTAGTTAGGGTAGATGTAGAACAGCTGAAGAATGAGAGACAGAGAAGGTAACCTAAAAAGACCAGTAGAGAGAGACAGAGTGAAGAGAAAGGACAGGAACAGACATAACAAGACATGACACTACCCCCCTACCCCTTACCCCTACCCCTTAACCCTACCCCCTACCCCTACCCCTTACCCCTTAACCCCTACCCCCCTACCCCTTCCCCTTAACCCTACCCCCTACCCCCCTACCCCTTACCCCTTAACCCTACCCCCTACCCTTACCCCTTACCCCTACCCCTTAACCCTACCCCCCCTAACCCTACCCCTACCCCCCCTACCCCTTACCCCCCTACCCTTAACCCTACCCCCTTACCCCCTACCCCTACCCCTACCCCCTACCCCCTACCCCCCTACCCCTACCCCTTAACCCCCCCTTACCCCTACCCCTACCCCTACCCCTTAACCCTACCCCCCACCTACCCCCTACCCCCTACCCCTACCCCTTACCCCTACCCCTTAACCCTACCCCCCCCCTACCCCTAACCATTCCCTTACCCTTACCCCTACCCCTTACCCAAATGAATGCATTCAGTTTTACATTAGACTAGGTATCCCCCTTACCCTTCCCCCCTACCCCTTACCCCTTACCCTTCCCTTACCCCTACCCCTTACCCTTCCTTACCCCTACCCATTACCCTTACCCCCCTTACCCCTACCCCTTACCCTTCCCTTACCCCTACCCCTTACCCCCCTTACCCCTACCCATTACCCTTACCCCCCTACCCCTACCCCTTCCCTTACCCCTTACCCCTACCCCTAACCATTCCCCCACCCCTTACCCCCTACCCCTACCCCTACCCCCCTTACCCCCATTACCCCTACCCCCCTTAACCCTACCCCCTTCCCCCTTACCCTTCCCCCCCTTACCCCCTACCCCCCTAACCCCTTCCCTTACCCTTACCCCTACCCCTTACCCTACCCTTCCCTTTACCCCCTACCCTTCCATTAACCCCTTACCCTTCCCTCCTTACCCCTATCCCCCCTTACCCTTCCCTTACCCCTACCCCTTACCCTATCCCTTCCCCCCCTACCCCCCCTTCCCTTACCCTTCCCTTCCCCTACCCCTTACCCTTCCCCCCCCTTCCCCTACCCCCTTCCCCTACCCCTTACCCTTCCCTTACCCCTACCATTACCCTTCCTTCCCCCCTCCCCTTACCCTTCCCTTACCCCTACCACTTACCCTTCCCTTACCCTACCCATCCCCCTTTCCCTTCCCCCTTCCCCCCTTACCCCTTACCCCTACCCCTTACCTTACCCTTCCCCCTACCCCTTACCCTTACCCCTACCCCTTACCCTTTCTCCTTACCCCTTACCCCTATCCCTTACCCTTTCTCCTTACCCCTATCCCTTACCCTTCCCTTACCCATACCCCTTACCCTTACCCCTTACCCTTCCCCCTTACCCTTCCCCCTTACCCTTCCCTTACCCCTACCCCTTACCCTTCCCTTACCCCTACCCCTTACCCTTCCCTTACCCCTACCCCCTACCCATCCCTTCCCCCTACCACTTACCCTTCCCTTACCCCTATCACTTACACTTCGATTACCCTTCCCCCTTGCCCTTCCCTTACCCCTACCCTTCCCTTACCCCTACCACTTACCATTCCCTTATCCCTTCCCCCTTACCCTTCCCTTACCCATACCCTTCCCTTACCCATACCACGTACCCTTCCCTTACCCTTCCCCTTCCCTTACCCCTACCACTTACCATTCCCTTACCCCTTACCCCTACCCCTTACAATTCCCCCTTACCCCTATCCCTTACCCTTCCCCCTTACCCTTTCTCCTTACCCTTGCCCCTTACCCTTCCACCTTACAATTCCCCCTTACCCCTACCCCTTACCATTCCCCCTTACCCCTACCCCTTACCCTTTCCCCTTTCTCCCTACCCTTCCCCCTTACCCTTCCACCTATCCCTTACCCCTTATCCCTATCCCTTACCCTTCCCCCTTCCCTTACCCTTCCCTTACCCCCTACCCCTTCCCTTACCCTTCCCTTCCCTTACCCCTACCCCTTACCCCTTCCCTTACCCCTACCCCTTTCACCTTACCCCTTACCCTTTCTTGTTTTTAAACTATGAGAGAAGCGCTACACCTGTTGCAGAGAGGCTGTACCACACAGACGGAGGTGCATAATGTGTGGTGTATGTTACGTCATGACACGTCACAATTTAACGTACAGCGTCGGTGTGGTCCGTTTTTTTCAACTTTTCTCCAATACTATTGGGCCATTAACATGTCAATCAACACTTGAATAGAAACCTAGTTCACACCCCAGATGTTGATACCAACACAGTCACGACAGTCCCATTCGTTTTCATTGCAGCCTCGTGTGAGTGCTGCGGTTGCTCAGATTTGTACGGAATGGGGTTAGTCACCATTATATATTTCCCCCTTTAGGTGGAGCTGGACATATCCTAGGGGTTGTGTGTGTAGGTATGTATGTAGGTGTCTGTAGGCATGTCTCAAACTCCTGTCTCTGGCTGTTTCTCCCTCTAGGTCTCTGTCAGGGCGGATAGTGGGTGGCGTGTGGTGGTTCTTCACTCTCATCATCATCTCGTCCTACACGGCCAACCTGGCTGCTTTCCTCACCGTGGAGAGGATGGTGTCCCCCATAGAGAGTGCTGAGGACCTGGCTAAACAGACTGAGATCGCCTACGGCACTCTGGATGCTGGTTCCACCAAGGAGTTCTTCA
>NC_088220.1:15977455-15994940 GCF_036934945.1 Oncorhynchus masou masou | reverse complement strand
CAGGTGAATCCAGGTGAAAGCCAACATCTCCTCCTCCCCTGATCCTCAACACTGGGGCCCCACAAGGGTGCTGGGTAGTTCTGAGCCCTCTCCTGTACTCCCCTGTTCACCCATCACGTGGCCACGCACGCCCCAACTCAATCATCAAGTTTGCGGACGACACAACAGTGGTAGGCTTGATTACCAACAACGACGAGACAGGGAGGAGGTGAGGGCCCCTCGGAGGTGGTGTCAGTGAAAATAACCTCACACTCAACGTCAACAAAACTAAGGAGATGATTGTGGACTTCAGGAAACAGCAGAGGGAACACCCCCCTTATTCACATCGATGGAACAGTAGTGGGAGAGAGTAGCAAGTTTTAAGTTCCTCGGCATACACATCACAGACAAACTGAATTGGTCCACTCACACAGACAGCATCATGAAGAAGGCGCAGCAGCGCCTTCCCTCAGGAGGCTGAAGAAATCTCGCTTGTCATCAAAAGCACTCACAAACTTCTACAGATGCACAATCGAGAGCATCCTGGCGGCTGTATCACCGCCTGGTACGGCAACTGCTCCGCCCTCAACCGTAAGGCTCTCCAGAGGGTAGTGAGGTCTGCACAACGATCACCGGGGCAACTACCTGCCCTCCAGGACACCTACACCACCCGATGTTACAGGAAGGCCATAAAGATCATCAAGTACATCAACCACCTGAGTCACTGCCTGTTCACCCCGCTATCATCCAGAAGGCGAGGTCAGTACAGGCGCATCAAAAGCTGGGACCGAGAGACTGAAAACAGCTTCTATCACAAGGCCATCAGACTGTTAAACAGCCACCACTAACATTGAGTGGCTGCCAACACACTGACACTGACTCAACTCCAGCCACTTTAATAATGGGAATTGAATGGGAAATGATGTAAAAATATATCACTAGCCATTACTTTAAACAATGCTACCTTATATAATGTTATTTACCCTACATTATTCATCTCATATGCATATGTATATACTGTACTCTATATCATCGACTGCATCCTTTATGCTGCTCTGTAATACATTATCACTAGCCACTTTAACTATGCCACTTTTGTTTACATACTCATCTCATATGTGGAATTATTAGGTTAGATTACTCGATACCATCTACTGTATCTTGCCTATGCTGCTCTGTACCATCACTCATTCATATATCCTTATGTACATATTCTTTATCCCCCTTACACTTTGATTTAATTATGTAGTTTAGGAATTGTTAGTTAGATTACTTGCTGGTTATTACTGCATTGTCGGAACTAGAAGCACAAGCATTTTACACTCGCATTAACATTTTGCTAACCATTGTATGTGACAAATAAATTTGATTTGATTTCATTTTTGATTTGATCCTTTTATTGGTGTCACTTGTTAAATCCACTTCAATCAGTGTAGATGAAAGAGACAGGTGTAATGTCCAAAATAGAAAGCCCATTTTCTAGGGGGTAGAGTAGGTCAGGGATTGACTATGGGTTTTAGTCTAGTTTATTATTTCTTTCTGGGGTTTAATTTAATTTTCTATGTTGGGGTTTGTGCATGATTCCCAATTAGAGGCAGCTGGTAATCGTTGTCTCTAAATGGGGATCATACTTAAGTTGCATTTTACCACCTGTTGGTTATGGGATATTGTTTATGTAACTGTGTTTGGAGTTAGTGGACCTCTGTCGTCACGGATTGTTCGTTTTTTGTTTTGTTAAGTTTCACTATCATTGAAGCGGAACTCTACATTCGCTGCGCCTTGGTCCATCTCTACAAACGAACGTGACAGAAGGGATCCTGGACTTGGGAGAAAATCCTGGCAGGACAGGATCGCCTTCCTTGGCGGGCGTCGCCAAGGAGCATGAGAGGACAGCGACGACGGGAGGAAGGCCACATAAACCCCAAGAAAATTTTGGTGGGGGGCACATGGAGCAGTCGGCTGAGCCGAGGAGTGAAACAGAGCCAGTCTGGGAGAAGAGGTAGAATTTGGAGGAGAGGGAAATGGGAGAGTTGTTGAGGATGCACGGCATTTGCCTAAGGAACGTGTTGTCAGTTTAGTGCCACCTGAGTCAGCTCCCCGTAATCGTCCTGAGAAGTGTGTTAAAGTTCTGGTACAATTGATGCCGGCTATACACACCAGGTCTCCAATGCGTCCTCACAGCCCAGTACGTCCTGTGCCAGCTCCTCGCACTTGCCGTGCGAAGGTTGTGATCTGTCCAGGACACGTTGTGCCAGCTCTACGCTCCAGACCTCCTGTGCTCCTCCACAGCCCAGTACGTCTTGTGCCTGCTCCTCGCATTCTCCCTCAAGTGCACCTTCCCAGTCAGGTACGTCCTGTGCCTGCTCCTCGCATTCTCCTTGGAGTGCGTGTTCCCAGGCAGGTGCGTCCTGTGCCTGCTCCTCGCATTCTCCTTGGAGTGCGTGTTCCCAGGCAGGTGCGTCCTGTGCCTGCTACTCGCACTCGCCCTGAAGTGTGTGTCACCAGTCTGGTGCCATCTGTGCCGGCCCAACGCATCAGGCCTCCAGTGCGCCTCCCCAGTCCAGAGCTTCCGGCGACGGTCCTCCCGGCCCCCAGAGCCCGCGACGGCCCCGGTCTAGGAGCCCGGCGACGGTCCCTCGGTCTAGAGCGTCCGGCGACGGTCCCCCGGTCTAGAGCTTCCGGCGACGGTCCCTCGGTCTAGAGCGTCCGGCGACGGTCCCTCGGTCTAGAGCGTCCGGCGACGGTCCCCGGTCCGGAATCTCCTGTGACAGTCCACGGTCCGGGAACCTCCAGCTCCATGGCCGGAGCCTTGCCCTGCGCCGATGTCCAGTCTAAGCACGGTGTCCAGTCCAGCTCCAAGGCAGGAGCCTTCCTCAGCATTTAGGTCCAGTCCAGGCCCAGTGTTTAGCCTGGGTCCATGGCTGAATCCGCAGGATGAGTGGGTACTTTGCCCCGCACCAGAACCGCCCCCGATGCTGGCGGATCAGTGGGTACTTCGTCCCGCACCAGAACCGCCCCCGATGCTGGCGGATGAGCGGGTACTTCGTCCCGCACCAGAACCGCCCCCGATGCTGGCGGATGAGCGGGTACTTTGCCCCGCACCAGAACCGCCCCCGATGCTGGCGGATGAGCGGGTACTTCGTCCCGCACCAGAACCGCCCCCGATAATGGCGGATGAGCGGGTACTTCGTCCCGCACCAGAACCGCCCCTGATGCTGGCGGATGAGCGGGTACTTTGTCCCGCACCAGAACCGCCCCCGATGCTGGCAGATGAGCGGGTACTTCGTCCCGCACCAGAACCGCCACTAGACACTCCCCCCCCTAGCCCTCCCTTTTTTTGTTTCAGGTTTTGCGGTCGGAGTCCGCACCTTTGGGGGAGGGGGTATTGTTCATTTTTTTGTTTTGTTAAGTTTCACTATTATTGAAGCATGTGGAAATCTACATTTGCTGCGCCTTGGTCCATCTCTACAAACGAACGTGACAACAGGTTAAAGAAGGATTTTTAAGCCTTGAGATAATTGAGACATGGATTGTGTATGTGTGCCATTCAGAGGGTGAATGGACAATATAACATGTTTAAGTGCCTTTGAACAGTGTATGGTAGTAGATGCTAAGCGCACCAGCTTAAGTGTGTCAAGAACTGCGCTACAAGGTTCCTCACACTTAACAGTTTCTGTGTGTATCAAGAATGGTCCACAACCCAAAGAACATCCAGCCAACTGTAGGAAGCATTGGAGTCAACATGAGCCAGCATCCTGTGGAATGCTTTAAACTCCTTGTAGAGCCTATGCCACAACGAATTGAGGCTGTTCCGGAGGGCAAAGGTGGAAAAAGCAACACAGTATTAGGAAGGTGTTCCTAATGTTTTGTACACTCAGTGTATGCGTGTGAGTATGTGTGTAGTGTGTGCAGCATGTGTTCAGTGCAGCATGCTCGTGTTGGCAGCATGATGGGTTTAATTGAGCGAGTGGGGCATCAATCTCCTCTCTACCCACAGGCAGATAGATGTCTGCATTCACTCGGACCAGACCACAGCTAGATACAACCCATGGAGGCACTGTGTGCTTGTGTGTGTGTGTGTGTGTGTGTGTGTGTGTGTGTGTGTGTGTGTGTGTGTGTGTGTGTGTGTGTGTGTGAGTGTGTGAGGAATATATAGAGGGGAGAGTGTGTGTGTGTGTGTGTGTGTGTGTGTGTGTGTGTGTGTGTGTGTGTGTGTGTATACAGGTGTGTGGATGTGCGTGTGTATGCACAAGAGTGAGTGTGTGTGTGCATCAATTAGACCACAGTTCCACAGAGCCACACCAGAGATCAGTGTGAGACTCTGAGAGCATCTGTCTGTTTAAAAGCTCAAGTCAAGGGCCCAACTAAAATATGAATACAATAACATCTTAATGACTACATCCAACTAGTAATGCAGTCAGTACCAGAAAACAGCTACCCTACTGCAAGCTGATATTGATAATCAATCCAGTTCACAGCATATTCCTCTGTAGGCACGTCTAGGGCAATTACTAATAATCACACAGCAATATCAGTTTATTCAGGTTGTCTGAAAACCTATTGAGCCCTGTCTTTTCTGCCCCCACCCTCCCCCTCTATAAGATCTCGTCGGTTTGACCAATTTTTACTTCAGATTCCGGACTTGGTTGTTTAAACATCTAAAGTTAATTTCCTCAATTTTAAGTCAGTTGCACAAAGTAATTTAAGGTGGATTTTCCCTTTAAATTAAGTGAAAAGGTTAAGGGTGCCCATGAGGTCCCTTAAGTGCTTCATTCAGTATGGATATCAATGTAAATAACATTTGTGGAGGTGAATGTTTTTCTCTGCCCTGATTTCAAAGGGAAAACACAACCAGCTGGCTAGCTCCTTAGCTAAACAATGGAAGGTGCACAATCCATGGCTACAAAGCTAGCTCCTTAGCTAAACAATGGAAGATGTACAATCCATGGCTACAAAGCTAGCTCCTTAGCTAAACAATGGAAGATGTACAATCCATGGCTACAAAGCTAGCTGGCTAGTTAGCTACCTACTCTGTAAGTTAGCTTGACCTGCTAGGAAGTAATAGAAACAAGTTGAGATAAAAGTAACTCAAATAAATGTTTTATTATCTTCTATATCAATTTGTTTCTCCTGTCTTGAATCTAGAAGTTCTATTTTGCAATCTCCCAAAATAAATGTGATCTCTTTCAGTGAATCAGGTCATCTCCATAGTAATCAGAGACGCTCTCTGCCGTACATGCCTTCAAACTACCGTAAAATGATGCCCTGACCTAAGGAAATGTCTATGTAACACCTTTAAACAATTCCCTAATATGTTTTAGATGTTTTATGCAACCGGGCCCTGACGTTTATCCACGTTTCTCCAAACCTTAAATTTCAATGTGTTTTTGACACCCTGGGTTGCTCCTCCTTCATGCGGCTCCTCCTGTATTCATTCTGAATGGTTAAGGTTTGGGTAGGGTTAAAACAAAAACAACTCCATGGTTAAGTTTAGGCGTTCATTCTGAATGGTTAAGGTTTGGGTAGGGTTAAAAACAAAAACAACTCCATGGTTAAGTTTAGGCGTTCATTCTGAATGGTTAAGGTTTGGGTAGGGTTAAAACAAAAACAACTCCATGGTTAAGTTTAGGCGTTCATTCTGAATGGTTAAGGTTTGGGTAGGGTTAAAACAAAAACAACTCCATGGTTAAGTTTAGGCGTTCATTCTGAATGGTTAAGGTTTGGGTAGGGTTAAACAAAAACAACTCCATGGTTAAGTTTAGGCGTTCATTCTGAATGGTTAAGGTTTGGGTAGGGTTAAAACAAAAACAACTCATTCATGGTTAAGTTTAGCGTTCATTCTGAATGGTTAAGGTTTGGGTAGGGTTAAAACAAAAACAACTCCATGGTTAAGTTTAGCGTTCATTCTGAATGGTTAAGGTTTGGGTAGGGTTAAAACAAAACAACTCCATGGTTAAGTTTAGCGTTCATTCTGAATGGTTAAGGTTTGGGTAGGGTTAAAACAAAACAACTCCATGGTTAAGTTTAGGCGTTCATTCTGAATGGTTAAGGTTTGGGTAGGGTTAAAACAAAAACAACTCCATGGTTAAGTTTAGGCGTTCATTCTGAATGGTTAAGGTTTGGGTAGGGTTAAAACAAAAACAACTCCATGGTTAAGTTTAGGCGTTCATTCTGAATGGTTAAGGTTTGGGTAGGTTAAAACAAAACAACTCCATGGTTAAGTTTAGGCGTTCATTCTGAATGGTTAAGGTTTGGGTAGGGTTAAAACAAAAACAACTCCATGGTTAAGTTTAGGCGTTCATTCTGAATGGTTAAGGTTTGGGTAGGGTTAAAACAAAACAACTCCATGGTTAAGTTTAGGCGTTCATTCTGAATGGTTAAGGTTTGGGTAGGGTTAAAAACAAAACAACTCCATGGTTAAGTTTAGGCGTTCATTCTGAATGGTTAAGGTTTGGGTAGGGTTAAAACAAAAACAACTCCATGGTTAAGTTTAGGCGTTCATTCTGAATGGTTAAGGTTTGGGTAGGGTTAAAACAAAAAACAACTCCATGGTTAAGTTTAGGCGTTCATTCTGAATGGTTAAGGTTTGGGTAGGGTTAAAACAAAACAACTCCATGGTTAAGTTTAGGCGTTCATTCTGAATGGTTAAGGTTTGGGTAGGGTTAAAACAAAACAACTCCATGGTTAAGTTTAGGCGTTCATTCTGAATGGTTAAGGTTTGGGTAGGGTTAAAAACAAAAACAACTCCATGGTTAAGTTTAGGCGTTCATTCTGAATGGTTAAGGTTTGGGTAGGGTTAAAACAAAACAACTCCATGGTTAAGTTTAGGCGTTCATTCTGAATGGTTAAGGTTTGGGTAGGGTTAAAACAAAAACAACTCCATGGTTAAGTTTAGGCGTTCATTCTGAATGGTTAAGGTTTGGGTAGGGTTAAAACAAAACAACTCCATGGTTAAGTTTAGGCGTTCATTCTGAATGGTTAAGGTTTGGGTAGGGTTAAAACAAAAACAACTCCATGGTTAAGTTAGGCGTTCATTCTGAATGGTTAAGGTTTGGGTAGGGTTAAAACAAAAACAACTCCATGGTTAAGTTTAGGCGTTCATTCTGAATGGTTAAGGTTTGGGTAGGGTTAAAACAAAAAACAACTCCATGGTTAAGTTTAGGCGTTCATTCTGAATGGTTAAGGTTTGGGTAGGGTTAAAACAAAAACAACTCCATGGTTAAGTTTAGGCGTTCATTCTGAATGGTTAAGGTTTGGGTAGGGTTAAAACAAAAACAACTCCATGGTTAAGTTTAGGGCGTTCATTCTGAATGGTTAAGGTTTGGGTAGGGTTAAAACAAAAACAACTCCATGGTTAAGTTTAGGCGTTCATTCTGAATGGTTAAGGTTTGGGTAGGGTTAAAACAAAAACAACTCCATGGTTAAGTTTAGGCGTTCATTCTGAATGGTTAAGGTTTGGGTAGGGTTAAAACAAAAACAACTCCATGGTTAAGTTTAGGCGTTCATTCTGAATGGTTAAGTTAAGGGTTAAGGTTTGGGATTGTCTAAAAACAACACACAAAAACGAGTGTCTACGTCCACCCATCATACCAGTCCACAACGCCCTAGCAAAACCCCAGCCTACTTGATGGTGATAGCACTCACCGCTGCCCCTAGTGGCGGGGTTTGAAGGCATCTCCTGACGTCCTCACGACATGGATTAAGGTCTAATTATGAAGTGAATCTTGAGCGGCCTGGCTGCTCTCTCACCATCTCTGTAATACTAAACCAAGTGCTTTATTTCATTCCCATCTCAGAACACTGCATTATTAAACTCCATTGTTGATGTCATATTCTATGATGATCACAGGCAGGTTTTATTGCCTGCAGGTTCTGTTTACCTAACACGATGTCACATTCCATCCAAGGAGCTCATAGGTGACTCAATGGGAATGTTAGGTGACAGAATAGAGATCCAAATTGTTCAGCAGGGCCCGACTCAGAATGGGTTAGCCAACGTGCCACTCAGGAGCTTGTCTGTGTATGTTGTTGTGCTGTAGGTAAGAGTGTCTGGGTTAATCCCTCATTCCTACCAGCAGAGTAGTTTGTGGTGTGGGTGTACCTGTTATAGGGTTCTCTGAATGTCTTTAAAATGGCCCCCAGGTCCAGGCATCTTGGTGTGTGTGTGTGTGTGTGGGGGGGGGGGTGTACCTGTTGTAGGGCTCTCTGTATATCTATGCCTTGGCCCCAGGGTGCGGGCGGGTTGGCGAGGCATTCGCCTGCGTTGCCACGGCGAGAAATGTCTATCCTCTGTTTCCGGAGGTTCTGGAATGCTGTAGACATCACCTTCACCCCGTCATATGTCAATGCTCCGGTGTACTACACAGAGAGAGAGGGAGGGGGGGGTAGAGTGGTGTGTAAGAGAGAGAGATAGATGGAGAGAGAGAGACAACCTCATTAAACTTAAAACACCACATGTTGAGAGGGTAAAACAAATTCAAGAAGAGGGTGATGAAAGAAAGTAAGGCAAAGATCATCGTACAGAGAGCAGAGATCATTATAGAGAGATCAGAGCAGAGATCATTATAGAGAGATCAGAGCAAAGATCATTATAGAGAGATCAGAGCAGAGATCATTATAGAGATCAGAGCGGAGATCATTATAGAGATCAGAGCAGAGATTATTATAGAAAGATCAGAGCAGAGATCATTATAGAGAGATCAGAGCAGAGACCATTATAGAGAGATCAGAGCAGAGATCATTATACAGAGATCAGAGCAGAGATCATTATAGAGAGATCAGAGCAGAGATCATTATAGAGAGATCAAAGCAGAGATCATTATACAGAGATCAGAGCAGAGATCATTATAGAGAGATCAGAGCAGAGATCATTATACAGAGATCAGTGCAGAGATCATTATAGAGAGATCAGAGCAGAGATCATTATACAGAGATCATAGCAGAGATCATTATAGAGAGATCAGAGCAGAGATTATTATAGAGAGATCATAGCAGAGATCATTATAGAGAGATCAGAGCAGAGATCATTATAGAGAGATCAGAGCAGAGATCATTATACAGAGATCAGAGCAGAGATCATTATAGAGAGATCAGAGCAGAGATCATTATAGAGAGATCATAGCAGAGATCATTATAGAGAGATCAGAGCAGAGATCATTATACAGAGATCATAGCAGAGATCATTATACAGAGATCATTGCAGAGATTATTATAGAGAGATCAGAGCAGAGATCATTATAGAGAGATCAGAGCAGAGATCATTATAGAGAGATCAGAGCAGAGATCATTATACAGAGATCAGAGCAGAGATCATTATACAGAGATCAGAGCAGAGATCATTATAGAGAGATCAGAGCAGAGATCATTATAGAGAGATCAGAGCAGAGATCATTATAGAGAGATCAGAGCAGAGATCATTATACAGAGATCAGAGCAGAGATCATTATAGAGAGATCAGAGCAGAGATCATTATACAGAGATCAGAGCAGAGATCATTATAGAGAGATCATAGCAGAGATCATTATAGAGAGATCAGAGCAGAGATCATTATACAGAGATCAGAGCAGAGATCATTATAGAGAGATCAGAGATCGCCCCAAGTGTGCCTTTAGGTGTGTGTGCGTGTATGCTTTAAGGTGTGTGCATTTAGGTGTGTGCATTTAGGTGTGTGTGCGTGTGTGCATTTAGGTGTGTGCATTTAGGTGTGTGTGCGTGTGTGCATTTAGGTGTGTGCATTTAGGTGTGTGCATTTAGGTGTGTGTGCGTGTATGCATTTAGGTGTGTGCATTTAGGTGTGTGCATTTAGGTGTGTGCCTTTAGGTGTGTGTGCGTGTGTGCATTTAGGTGTGTGCATTTAGGTGTGTGTGCGTGTGTGCATTTAGGTGTGTGCATGCGCACATGCTTCCGTTGCTCCCAGACCTTGGAGCAACGTAAGATAGGCAACGGCACAAGGTCTGGGAAGGATGGCGGATTCTCTTGGACATTTCAAAGGGGGGAAATGTTTTCTAGGGAGGGTCCTCTTCAGACATACAACTCACTCAACAAATATTTTAATTTCAATTTTGTATTATTATTATTCTATATATTTTTTCCATATTTATATATATTTTTAACTTTATTTAACTAGGCAAGTCAGTTAAGAACAAATTCTTATTTACAATGACAGCCTACCCCAGCAAAACCCTCCCCTAACGACGCTGGGCCAATTGTGCGCCAACCTATGGGACTTATGATACAGCCCGGTATTGAACCAGGCTCTGTAGTGACGCCGCTATCACTGCAATGCCTTTGCTCCACTCGGGAGCCACAAATCACGGGTTTGGGAAGCAGGACTTAAAATGCTGGAGGAAATTGGATATGGCAGCGAAGTGTCTGGAGAAGCGTGTCTGATTTCCGACTCGTACTCTCTGTCCCAACTGATGCCGGAACTTGTACAGACGTGTTAATGCTGGAGCATTGGAGCATTGAGAGTTGCAACCCGTCTGTCTCGACAGAGTAGTGTGCATGTCAGTGCAGTGCAGTACCTTCAGGCGTCTCTTGGGGATCTTGGTGTCTTTGTTTTCGAACTCCATCCACTGCTGAATGGTACGACTGACGTTCTGCTCTGTGTAGTTGACCAGCTGGAAGCCTGTGATGTTCGCCCCACCTTTCCTCAGGTCCGTTAGGTCAATGTCCAGAAAACCCTGATAGGAAGCGGATACAGAGAGGACAGACAGATAGACAAAGCGAAGATATAGAGACGGATGGACGGAGAGAAAGACAGACAGACACACAGGACAGAGAGAAAAACACGTTAGACATTTAGAGGAATCAATTACTTTCTCTAGTTTCATGTTTGAAGGCTACTTTTTTCAAGAGGAGATTTGAGTAAATATGCTTCCTACAGCTCACAATGTTGGATTTAAAACCACTGTGTAGGACTACAGAGGGATACAGAGGTGACGGCCAGTATACTTCTGTTCATACAATACCAACTACTTCAGTGGTCAAATAAATGACCTTGGGTGTTACGCTAATACTGCAGGGAGCGGAAATTGGAAGTTTAAAGAGAAATAACTCAAATTTGAAATGTGAGAGCTCAATATTCTGAGAGATAAAATCACAATCAGATCTGTGGTGAATAAGTTATTTGCTATAGCATGAGTGTGAGAGAGAGACAGAGAGAACAAGAGAGTGAGAAGTGGAGAGAGAGAAGGAGAAAGAGAAGCAGCACAAGAGACAGAGGGAGAATTGTATAATGAGAGTGTTCTGTATAAAGGTCAAAGCAGTGAAGTGGCTCTACATTGTAATTCCTGGTTTAAACTAAAGCAGGAAGAGAATGACAGAATGCCAGGGTCAATCTCTTAATGAAAAAGGCAAATCCTCCAGAGCAAGCTCTTATCCCAGCCCCAGCCTGAAAGGAAAAAAGTAACGAGGGAGGAGAAGTTATAAAGTAGAGAATGAAAGGTTGATGGTGAGGTCTAGGTTTAATTCCTGATAGAGTTGGGTTAATCCTGGACCCGTGTGTGGTGAGGTACAATAGAACCACTTCCCTGGAACCCTTCAACACTGTGGAACACAATAGAACCACTTACCTGGAACCCTTCAACACTGTGGAACACAATAGAACCACTTCCCTGGAACCATTCAACACTGTGGAACACAATAGAACCAAACTTAAGGCCTATAGGTTCACCACTGTACTAACCTGTCACACACTGAAGACCTAGAGGTTCACCACTGTACTAACCTGCCACACATTGAAGACCTAGAGGTTCACCACTGTACTAACCTGTCACACTGAAGACCTATAGGTTCACCACTGTATTAACCTGCCACACACTGAAGACCTAGAGGTTCACCACTGTACTAACCTGCCACACATTGAAGACCTAGAGGTTCACCACTGTACTAACCTGTCACACTGAAGACCTATAGGTTCACCACTGTACTAACCTGCCACACACTGAAGACCTATAGGTTCACCACTGTACTAACCTGTTACACACTGAAGAACTATAGGTTCACCACTGTACTAACCTGCCACACATTGAAGACCTATAGGTTCACCACTGTACTAACCTGTCACACTGATGACCTATAGGTTCACCACTGTACTAACCTGTCACACTGAAGACCTATAGGTTCACCACTGTACTAACCTGCCACACACTGAAGACCTATAGGTTCACCACTGTACTAACCTGTCACACACTGAAGACCTATGGGTTCACCACTATACTAACCTGCCACACATTGAAGACCTATAGGTTCACCACTGTACTAACCTGTCACACTGATGACCTATAGGTTCACCACTGTACTAACCTGTTACACACTGAAGGCTGATAGGTTCACCACTGAAGTCCTATAGGTTCACCACTGTACTAACCTGTCACACACTGAAGGCCTATAGGTTCACCACTGTACTAACCTGTTACACACTGAAGACCTATAGGTTCACCACTGTACTAACCTGTCACACTGATGACCTATAGGTTCACCACTGTACTAACCTGTTACACACTGAAGGCCTATAGGTTCACCACTGTAATAACCTGTCACACACTGAAGGCCTATAGATTCACCACTGTACTAACCTGTTACACACTGAAGACCTATAGGTTCACCACTGTACTTACCTGTCACACTGATGACCTATAGGTTCACCACTGTACTTACCTGTCACACTGATGACCTATAGGTTCACCACTGTACTAACCTGTCACACACTGAAGGCCTATAGGTTCACCACTGAAGATCTATAGGTTCACCACTGAAGATCTATAGGTTCACCACTGAAGACCTATAGGTTCACCACTGAAGATCTATAGGTTCACCACTGAAGACCTATAGGTTCACCACTGAAGATCTATAGGTTCACCACTGAAGACCTATAGGTTCACCACTGAAGATCTATAGGTTCACCACTGAAGACCTATAGGTTCACCACTGAAGATCTATAGGTTCACCACTGAAGACCTATAGGTTCACCACTGTACTAACCTGTTACACGCTGAAGGCCTATAGGTTCACCACTGTACTAACCTGTCACACACTGAAGGCCTATAGGTTCACCACTGTACTAACCTGTTACACACTGAAGACCTATAGGTTCACCACTGTACTAACATGTCACACTGATGACCTATAGATTCACCACTGTACTAACCTGTCACACACTGAAGACCTATAGGTTCACCACTGAAGACCTATAGGTTCACCACTGTACTAACCTGTTACACATTGAAGGCCAATAGGTTCACCAATATACTAACCTGTCACACACTGAAGACCTATAGGTTCACCACTATACTAACCTGTTACACATTGAAGGCCTATAGGTTCAGCAATATACTAACCTGTTACACATTGAAGGCCTATAGGTTCACCACTGTACTAACCTGTCAAACTGAAGACCTATAGGTTCATCACTGAAGGCCTATAGGTTCACCACTGAAGATCTATAGGTTCACCACTGAAGATCTATAGGTTCACCACTTAAGATCTATAGGTTCACCACTGAAGACCTATAGGTTCACCACTGAAGATCTATAGGTTCACCACTGAAGATCTTTTGGTTCACCACTGAAGATCTATAGGTTCACCACTGAAGATCTATAGGTTCACCACTGAAGACCTATAGGTTCACCACTGAAGATCTATAGGTTCACCACTGAAGACCTATAGGTTCACCACTGAAGATCTATAGGTTCACCACTGAATATCTATAGGTTCATCACTGAAGACCTATAGGTTCACCACTGAAGACCTATAGGTTCACCACTGTACTAACCTGTCACACACTGAAGACCTATAGGTTCACCACTGTACTAACCTGTTACACACTGAAGGCCTATAGGTTCACCACTGTACAAACCTGTCACACACTGAATACCTATGGGTTCACCACTGTACGAACCTGTCACACACTGAAGGCCTATAGGTTCACCACTGTACTAACCTGCCACACACTGAAGGACTATAGGTTCACCACTGTACTAACCTGCCACACACTGAAGGCCTATAGGTTCACCACTGTACTAACCTGCCACACACTGAAGGCCTATAGGTTCACCACTGTACTAACCTGTCACACACTGAAGACCTATAGGTTCACCACTGTACTAACCTGTTACACACTGAAGGCCTATAGGTTCACCACTGTACAAACCTGCCACACATTGAAGACCTATAGGTTCACCACTGTACTAACCTGCCACACACTGAAGGACTATAGGTTCACCACTGTACTAACCTGCCACACACTGAAGGCCTATAGGTTCACCACTGTACTAACCTGCCACACACTGAAGGCCTATAGGTTCACCACTGTACTAACCTGTCACACACTGAAGACCTATGGGTTCACCACTGTACGAACCTGTCACACACTGAAGGCCTATAGGTTCAACACTGTACTAACCTGCCACACACTGAAGGACTATAGGTTCACCACTGAATATCTATAGGTTCACCACTGAAGATCTATAGGTTCACCACTGAAGACCTATAGGTTCACCACTGTACTAACCTGTTACACACTGAAGACCTATAGGTTCACCACTGTACTAACCTGTCACACTGATGACCTATAGCTTCACCACTGTACTAACCTGTTACACACTGAAGGCCTATAGGTTCACCACTGAAGATCTATAGGTTCAATACTGAAGATCTATAGGTTCACCACTGAAGGCCTATAGGTTCACCACTGAAGATATATAGGTTCACCACTGTACTAACCTGTCACACTGATGACCTATAGGTTCACCACTGTACTAACCTGTCACACACTGAAGGCCTATAGGTTCACCACTGAAGATCTATAGGTTCACCACTGAAGATCTATAGGTTCACCACTGAAGACCTATAGGTTCACCACTGAATATCTATAGGTTCACCACTGAAGACCTATAGGTTCACCACTGAAGACCTATAGGTTCACCACTGAAGATCTATAGGTTCACCACTGAAGATCTATAGGTTCACCACTGAAGACCTATAGGTTCACCACTGAAGATCTATAGGTTCACCACTGAAGACCTATAGGTTCACCACTGAAGATCTATAGGTTCACCACTGAATATCTATAGGTTCATCACTGAAGACCTATAGGTTCACCACTGAAGACCTATAGGTTCACCACTGTACTAACCTGTCACACACTGAAGACCTATAGGTTCACCACTGTACTAACCTGTTACACACTGAAGGCCTATAGGTTCACCACTGTACAAACCTGTCACACACTGAATACCTATGGGTTCACCACTGTACGAACCTGTCACACACTGAAGGCCTATAGGTTCACCACTGTACTAACCTGCCACACACTGAAGGACTATAGGTTCACCACTTTGTACTAACCTGCCACACACTGAAGGCCTATAGGTTCACCACTGTACTAACCTGCCACACACTGAAGGCCTATAGGTTCACCACTGTACTAACCTGTCACACACTGAAGACCTATAGGTTCACCACTGTACTAACCTGTTACACACTGAGGCCTATAGGTTCACCACTGTACAAACCTGCCACACATTGAAGACCTATAGGTTCACCACTGTACTAACCTGCCACACACTGAAGGACAATAGGTTCACCACTGTACTAACCTGCCCACACTGAAGGCCTATAGGTTCACCACTGTACTAACCTGCCACACACTGAAGGCCTATAGGTTCACCACTGTACTAACCTGTCACACACTGAAGACCTATGGGTTCACCACTGTACGAACCTGTCACACACTGAAGGCCTATAGGTTCAGCACTGTACTAACCTGCCACACACTGAAGGACTATAGGTTCACCACTGAATATCTATAGGTTCACCACTGAAGATCTATAGGTTCACCACTGAAGACCTATAGGTTCACCACTGTACTAACCTGTTACACACTGAAGACCTATAGGTTCACCACTGTACTAACCTGTCACACTGATGACCTATAGCTTCACCACTGTACTAACCTGTTACACACTGAAGGCCTATAGGTTCACCACTGAAGATCTATAGGTTCAACACTGAAGATCTATAGGTTCACCACTGAAGGCCTATAGGTTCACCACTGAAGATATATAGGTTCACCACTGTACTAACCTGTCACACTGATGACCTATAGGTTCACCACTGTACTAACCTGTCACACACTGAAGGCCTATAGGTTCACCACTGAAGATCTATAGGTTCACCACTGAAGATCTATAGGTTCACCACTGAAGACCTATAGGTTCACCACTGAATATCTATAGGTTCACCACTGAAGACCTATAGGTTCACCACTGAAGACCTATAGGTTCACCACTGAAGATCTATAGGTTCACCACTGAAGATCTATAGGTTCACCACTGTAGGCCTATAGGTTCACCACTGAAGACCTATAGGTTCACCACTGAAGGCCTATAGGTTCACCACTGTACTAACCTGTTACACACTGAAGGCCTATAGGTTCACCACTGTACTAACCTGTCACACTGAAGACCTATAGGTTCACCACTGTACTAACCTGTCACACACTGAAGACCTATGGGTTCACCACTGTACTAACCTGCCACACACTGAAGGACTATAGGTTCACCACTGTACTAACCTGCCACACACTGAAGGCCTATAGGTTCACCACTGTACTAACCTGCCACACACTGAAGGCCTATAGGTTCACCACTGTACAAACCTGTCACACACTGAAGACCTATGGGTTCACCACTGTACTAACCTGCCACACACTGAAGGACTATAGGTTCACCACTGTACTAACCTGCCCACACTGAAGGCCTATAGGTTCACCTTGTACTAACCTGCCACACACACTGAAGGCCTATAGGTTCACCACTGTACTAACCTGTCACACACTGAAGACCTATAGGTTCACCACTGTACTAACCTGTTACACACTGAAGGCCTATAGGTTCACCACTGTACAAACCTGTCACACACTGAAGAACTATGGGTACACCACTGTACGAACCTGTCACACACTGAAGGCCTATAGGTTCAACACTGTACTAACCTGCCACACACTGAAGGACTATAGGTTCACCACTGAAGATCTATAGGTTCACCACTGAAGACCTATAGGTTCACCACTGAAGATCTATAGGTTCACCACTGAAGACCTATAGGTTCACCACTGAAGATCTATAGGTTCACCACTGAATATCTATAGGTTCATCACTGAAGATCTATAGGTTCACCACTGAAGACCTATAGGTTCACCACTGTACTAACCTGTTACACACTGAAGGCCTATAGGTTCACCACTGTACAAACCTGTCACACACTGAATACCTATGGGTTCACCACTGTACGAACCTGTCACACACTGAAGGCCTATAGGTTCACCACTGTACTAACCTGTCACACACTGAAGACCTATGGGTTCACCACTGTACGAACCTGTCACACACTGAAGGCCTATAGGTTCAACACTGTACTAACCTGCCACACACTGAAGGACTATAGGTTCACCACTGAATATCTATAGGTTCACCACTGAAGATCTATAGGTTCACCACTGAAG